>NW_021703765.1:1420650-1530650 GCF_005190385.1 Monodon monoceros | reverse complement strand
GGGAGCTCTGTGGGGTCTCTTATTAGGGCACTAATCCCATCCTGGGGGCTCCATCCTTATGACCTTGTCACCTTACAAAGGCCTTGCCTCCCAATACCATCATACTGGGCTTTAGGGTTCCAGCATGTGAATTCTGGGGACACAAACATTGAGACGCAGCAAAGGGCACATGGTAGGGGTAGGGGACTAGTCATGCCTAACTGCTTATAGAGGGATACTTGGACATTAGCGGAGTGGGGACGGGAAGAAGCACAGGGAAAATGGTTCCAGAACTTAGGGAAATGGAGTTACTTTTCTCCCAGAAAGTGAGTGACTTGGAAGCTGTTCTCTATGCATGGTCTTCTTGGCTATCTGGTGTCAGTACATGTCGAGTTCTTCATGGCTTGGTCCAGGGCCGGCACAGTCAGTTCCCTGTGGGGGTGGAGGGGAGGTCTGGTTTCCAATGCGATCATTTCTGTGGTGTAAATACAGTCCCACCATGTAACACTGCACCATGGGGGTTAGGGCTGCTTACACTCCACACAGTCAAAAATCTGCGGATAACTTTCTAGTCGACCCTCATAGCCGTGCGTTCAACCAACCATGGATTGTGTGTTGCTATAGTACGTTTTTGTTGAATAAAACCCGAGTACAAGTGGACCCATGCAGTTCAAACCCTGCCTTGCTTGGGGTCAACTGTACTCAGACCGAGGCTGATTTCAACGTACTATTTTGAAGTCACAGAACGAAGCAAGAAGAGGAAGCGTGGTAGCCCACTGCCATTTCCATCCTTCAGATGAATCCATGAAGGTAGCCTCAAAGGAGATGATAATAAAGAAAATTGTGAAGTGATGTGCTTTGGGCCCCTCCTACCTCTTTAATGTTTCCACCTGGACAGTGGCACCTGAATCATCACACCTGTGTTCACCCCAGAACCCTGGAACCATCTGGACAGTTCTCCCTTCATCACCGTACGTTCACGTGGCACAAATCTTGCCTTTCTGCCTCCAACGGATGTATTCTGAAATGCCCAGTCCTGTCTGTCTGTCTGTCAGCCAAGGTTCCTCAGACTCCACCTCCTCCATCCCCAGAGAGAAGGCAAGTTCTCTTTGGAGACCTTGATCGGATCCCATCGTCCCCGGCTTCCCATCCTTCAGAGCTTTGCTCCTTCAGCCCTCGCCTGCCTTCCTGCCCCCGAGGCAGCTGCCCACCCACCCTCCCCGCCTTGATTTTCTTTGCAGCCTCAGCTTTGAACAACCCCCCGCAAACACACACCCTCCCAGAGTGAGGCTCACATGACAGGAGACAGAGAACCTGGATGGAGGATCCATGTAGATGGATGCCCCACACATGAGCCCCCAGGACACCAGCAAGGGTTATGTGATGGGAGTGTGAGTGTGTGTGTGCACACGTGATGTATCCTGGAAAAGAGATGCTGATGTATGTTACTTTTCGAGTGATGGCTGCATGCAGATTTTGCATTTAAAAGAATCTGTCCCAGAAAGATAGGCTCCTTCAGAGCCTAAGAGCCTGGGGCAAATTTGGGATGAAGGAGGGAGCATCTGAGAAGACCAGGGACCCGTCTTCCTGCAGGAACATTCTCTGTCACCCGGAGCTGTGTCTGCAGGCCGCCATCCTATCTTGCAGTGATTCAACAGTACAATAAATTAATAAGCAAAAAGAAATTATAAAAATCATCTACTTAAGGAGAAAAGGAGGAAACGGGGCTGCAATTCATTTTCTTCCTTGCCGTTGTTGTTTTGAACACTTGCAAACAAAAGTGAGCTGAAGTGTGAATGAAAGATGATTTGGACAGCATTCAATGTTACAATAAACTGGAAACATACTAAAAAAATCAAGATGTTTTCAGCAAACTCATAGCAGTTGGAATTTACACTTTTTTCCTATGTTTTATGCGCTGATTTGTGTATCTGGTTTCATGTAAGCGTCCTGTTCTTTGCAAACGATTAATATGGAACAATTTTTGGGTAAATGAAGCGAAGTTTTCATAAACATTTTCTTTTTTCTTTTGGCTATTTTTCCCTCTAGTTGCTCATTACATCCGGTCCTCTTGATCTGCCATCAAGTGACTCAGTGATACAGAGGAAAATGAATCACAAACACCAAATCTTCTTCATAGCAGGGCTGGGGGTCCAAGTACACACCCATGGGTTTGTTTCTGGGGTCTCTGTTGCCTGCGTGGCACTTCCTATTCGGTGTATCTGTTTGACCATAGCAAAGCCCGTCCACCTGGAGGAAGCCTGGAGAAACCATTCAGTACAACCAGCAGGTGCCCGGGTTGTTTTTTCTACAGCAAAGAAACACAGCTCGGTCTCCTAATCTTACTAATATGTGTGAGTTGGCTCCCTACATTTCTAACCCCGACTTCCTCTGACAGTACAGACAGTTATACAGAATCACATTTTGGGGGAGCTGTCCCATGGAAGCTACTTTGGTCATAAACCCAGATTCACCCAGAGTCTAGCGGTTGCAGAAGTACAGGACATGCGGAGAGTCATCCTGGACCAGATTCCAGCAGGAGTCACCAGAGTAATGCTCAAAGTAAGAGGGTTGTTTTTTTTTTTAACATCTTTATTGGAGTATAATTGCTTTACCATGTTGTGTTAGCTTCTGCTGTATAACAAAGTGAATCAGCTATATGTGTACATATATCCCCATATCCCCTCCTTCTTGCTTCTCCCTCCCACCCTCCCTATCCCACCCCTCTAAGTGGTCACAAAGTACCGAGCTGAAATAGAGGTTCCTTAAAAAACTAAAAATAGAACTACCATACAACCCAGCAATCCCACTACTGGGCATATACCCTGAGAAAACCATAATTCAAAAAGATACATGTACCACAGTGTTCATTACAGCTCTATTTACAATTGCCAGGACATGGAAGCAACCTGTGTCCATCGACATATGAAGAGGGTCATTTTGACCAAGACCATATGAGACTCTCACGCACAAATGTTTATTTCACCTTTGTTCCTCTGTGCAGACTTGATATGTGAGCATATCAGCCTCGACCACATGATCTGAGCCTGGTCCCGCCCTGGGTGGTCGTCACAGGCACAGCTACCCCTCCCACCTCTCCCACAGGCTCGGTCCGGAGCTCCGCGGAGAGACGCTTTGCTGCTCCCTGGCCCTGTGAGGGACAGGACGTCTCGGGCCGACTGCCAGCCTCCCTCCGCCTGAAGGGCCATGTGGCAGTTCACTGTGGGCCCAGACACATTGCCTTTGATGTCACCTTCCCTCTTTCGTGGGCAAAGCCCAGGCAGGGGTGAACCAGTCACCCTGAACCCCTCTCTCCACCAATCCCGAGGTGTCCTCCCACATATGAGGACGACCGGATGACCTTTGTCCTTCTGGGGGAGGGCTGACTCACTGAAGGAAGGATGGTGGGAGAAGGAAGACATTGGGGGTCTATTTCCCGGGTTCACAGCTGGGCTCCAAGTCTCATTTCCTTGTGCCTAGTTCCACCGCCTGTGTCAGAAGTCTAATATGATAGCAGCCCCTCTTTTGCCATTTCTCATTCACCCTTTCAATCCACCTCCATCTGTTCCCAAACCATCCAGGCAAAAGGACAACTAGGTTGATTCAGAGAGAGAAAAGGAAAAGCGCACCGTTTGCCTTTATAAGCTGCCCATCCTTTATTTAACCTCAGAGAGGAAGCAGATTCCGACCCCCAGCACAGCCTGGCTGAACCTCGAGGACACGATGCTAAAGGAACAAACCAGTCCCAAAAAGAGGTGTTGTGGTGTTCTACTTACATGAAGCATCCATAGGTCGATTCCATAGAGACCGAGAGCAGAATGGCTGGTGCCCGGGACTCGGCAGGAGGGAATGGGGAGCGGTTTCAGGATGAGAGCCTGGGACGGGGCGGTCAGGCAGGCACAGCAGCCAGCCGTCGTCTGCTGCCCGTGACACTTGGCTTTCTCGTCGTCGGGACTGCGGTATCTCTGGTCAGAAGGAGGCAATCTCAGGAAGGAGCTGAAAAGCACAACCCAGACCAGATCTTGTTTAAAAAATAGCGAGTGGGGCATAAAAGAGAGAGCAGACGTGACCAATGTGCATCTTATGTTCACTCCTTGTGGCGGCCCCTTGCATCCAGCTCATTCCGGCCGGGAAGGAAACTGCGTGCGGGCTGGAGTGTGAGATTCGGCTACCGTCACGGAGGGCAAGGGCAGCCATCCCAGCAGAACGAAGAGTCTGCCCACAGAAAACGTTCTAAAAAGTGAATAGGCTAAGGCTCTAGGTTCACGAATCCTGACCTCTAAGTTTTTAAGCTCTTGCTATGTATTGATCCAATGTTATCTTTTAAAAAGCGAATGTTTGTCCCCTCTGAGTTCATTTGTGATTGCTTGGGCCGAACTAATTTCACAGAAGTAACAAAACTTCTGTGTAACGTCGACTTGTCACTGCTCAAAGATGAAGGCTCTGCCTCCCAGCGAGGACAATCTTTCCCCTGCAATGGCAACGAGATGAGACTCTGCTTTGCTGCACCAAAGAGAGAGGTTAGCTCAGCTGACCCCCGGGAGCATCCTCCATATGGGACACGTCCTTGATGAACACGGAAGATGAAGACAACTGCAAATCGCACGCATTCCCGTCTTTGTTGTGTAAATAAACATACTTCTCCGTCTCAACTGTTTGCCATTAAAACGATGCTCCTTAATTTAGGGCTATTTTTTTAAATTCTGACCCACACAGACTTATTTTCTCTCTTTCTTTCCTGTATTTTGCAACACAAGTGCAAAAAAAAATTAGGAAGTAAATAGTAATAAATAGTTAAACACACGCACACGCGTAACAGTCTCCCTCTCCCTCATTTTGGGTCCTTGTCTTCCACTGCAGTGTTGGCAAGAGACACATGCGTGTAAAGAAGCAAGTGAAGCAAGTTCACATTACGTCGCTGGTGCACGCCCGCAATGTAACACAGCTGTGGAACAAGGTAAAGGCGTGTATGCACCACCCACGAGAACCAAGCGCTTTTGAACTCATTAGAAACAGATCTGGCGCTAGCAAGTGACTGATTATCAGCCGTGTTACTGACCCATGTATAATGACCTTGGAATCAGGCTCACAGCAGCTGGAATATTTAAAGCAGCTTAGAATCAAAGACTCTTCAGATGATGGCAGATTGGAAAAGGAACCCTCCTAGGGGTCCACCGGCCTCTCCATTTGTGTTTCCGTGAAGCCGTGCTGTGGATTCTTTTCCTGAGACAGATTCGCCCTCTAAGACATTTAGGAAACATCTTCACAGAAAGAAGAAGACTTGCTTTGAAAGTGTACCTCTGTCAGCTGCACTTCAATTACTAAAAATCTCTCTGATGAGTTTCCAATCTTCCAATGTTCACCAAGTTTCACTAAATTTCCAACCTGTGAAGTCAAAGCTTAAGAGACGTGAGAAGGCTCATTGTCAAGGGTGGTGGCTCTGTGACAGTGTGTGGACACAGGTGAGTCTGCAGGTGTTAAACAGCCATGGTTTTCTGCTGGTTTGTAACCCATCAATGAACATTCATCCTCACCCCTGCGAATTCTGCTGTATCTTCTCCACCTGGAAAGGACTCCCTGTCTTTTGTTCTGCGCATTTTAAGCCCAAACCCTAGACTTCTTTCTCATGAGGGCTTCTTGATTCCCTTTTCCACACGGATTCCGAAGTCAGACTCACTGCCTTTCAGAAGCCCTGGCCCTCAGCCTACTTAAGGGACACGATCTCTCCCGGTCTCGGCCTCAGTCTTCAGCTCCCTTCCCCACATCTTAGATTCATTTTGCCAGTAACGATTCAAGAGTCCTTCTAGGGAATGGGAATCCTAAACATGCAGGGTTTTGTTTCTGTGGACCCAAGCACGGCCCTGGGAGTCCTCAGCTCACGAGCAACATGGACACACACATGCTCTGATCAGTTCTCACCTGGGAAGGCTGAGAAGGAAGAGAGGAAAACCACAATACACACAACTTGGTTTTTAAATTTGTTTCAAATCGCAAATGTGCGAACATCCGCCCCTCAAGCCCCCACTCCTGCCCCACCCTTCGCTAAGGACCTGACCCTCCCCCCAGAACCAAGCCCAGTTCTCCTTCGCGCCAGCCCTCTCACGGAGAACACAGCCCAGGGCAGCAGTGCCCACGGCCACCTCCTCGTGGCCCCTCTGTCCTCTCTCATTCACTTTTCATTAACCTGCCCACCCACCGGTTCCCTTCATCTTCCCCGCAGGTGAGGCCGGGTAGGTTGACCTGATGATGGAACAGGACATGTGCATTAGCATGTATAGTGCCTGGTACAGGACCTTCGGGGCTCAGTAACCGAATATGTGTTGTCTGTATAATTTCTTATACATAGATATAAATATATAACATGACATAATGCATATAATGTGTTTTGTGGGTTGAATTTATGGAATTGTATATCATGCATCATGTCCCATTATAATTGATTCATTAGCTAGCATACAATACATTTTTAAATCATTATCTTGTGTGCTGGAGACGTGATTTATTAGGTCTTGGACCTGGCACATCCTGACAGGGGAGGGGTCCTGACTTGAGGAGTCCACAGGAGGTCAGCCAGTTCGAAAGTCATTGATAGAATCATGCTGCTCAGAGTTTGTTTTCAAAAGGAAATATTGCTGGAGTCTGTGTGTGTGCTAGTTATTAAGAACTTCTTTTCCCAGGACAGAGAATTTTTCGAATTTCAGAGCATGCAATCAACAGTGTTTCAGGGGCGGAGACGCATTCGGAAGAAAGTCCCATTTGGTGCCCGTCCTTCCAGCAAGATGACGATGGGAGTCCCAAAGAGAACATGCCCCCCGACACACACCATCACAAAAAAGGGAGCTTCTGGGTTAAATAAGCTTACTCTACCTAGAATATCCAATGCACGTTATCATACTAAAGGTTCTGGAAAGTTCTGTGACAAATGTTCCTGTTTGATTTTGTGAAGCCGTGTTTTCAAATGTATTATCTTTCACTTTACATAATGAATCTTAACAACGCAGGGAAAAACAAACACAGGGATCTTTGGTTAGGCTTTATGACCTCAAACGCAAAGAGGCCTGCATTGACTAACCACCAAAATATGCAAAGTGATATTAATTTTTTTTAAATACTTATAAATTCACACCCAGCTGTAAGAGATAACACACGATGATCCCATGTGCCTTATACCTGGTTTTCCCCGATGAGAACATATTGCAAGATATACAATGTCATGACCAGGATATGAACATTGACGTACCACCCCGATCTTACTAGGATCCCCCCAGTTTTGCATACACTCGTGTGTGTGTGTGTGCGTGCGTGCGTGCGTGCGTGTGTATGTGCATGTGTGCATGTGCACGTGTGTGTGTGCAATCTTCTCACATGTGTATGTTGTGAGTCCACCAGAGCTCTTGTGTTGCCTTTTGTAACCACATGCACCTCCCACCCCATCTACCCCTAATCCCTGGCAACTGCTGATCTGGTCTCCGTCTCTAACCTTTTGCCGTTTCAATAACGTTATGTAAGTGGAATCATATCATATGCAACCTTGTGAAACTGGCTTCTTCACTAAACACAATTCCCTTTAGAGTCACCCAAGCTGTGTGTCTCGAGTCCGCAGCTCTGTTTCTAAGGAGCGTCGCATGCGTGGATGTACCACAGTCCGTGTTTAAACGTCCAACCAGCAAGCACATCTGGGTTGTACCTGGCATTTGTTGACTGTGAATAAAGCTGCTCTGGGTGTTTGTGCATAGTTGTCTGTGGGTCAGTTTTCATTTCTGTGGGATTAATGTCCACGTGTGCGATGGTGGCTTGGAGTGCAGACGTGGGTTGGAATGATGTTAATTGGATATTTAGTTTCAGGAGAAGCTGCCAACTGTGTCCAGAGCGGCTGCAGCATTTCAAGTCTCACCAGTCCGTTTCTCTTTCCTCAACTGCATTCGGTGCTGTCACTGTTTTGTCATTTTGGTCATTCTGTTCGCTGTGACGTGATAGCTAATTGTGGCTTAATTTGCATTTTCTTAAATAATGATAATGAACCTCTTCATGTGCTTTTTTGCCATCTGTATATCTTCATGGCAAAATGCCCATTTACATCTTTTGGCATTTTCTAGTTGGATTATTTATTTTATACTGTTGACTTTGGGGAGTTCTTTTTTTTATAGTTTGGCTAATAGTCATTTGTCAAAATATGTGGTTTGCAAAATTTTTCTCTTAACCAATATTTTCTCTGAGTCTGTGACTTAGGTTTTCATCACCTTAATAAAATCTTTCACCAAGAAAGTTTTATACTTTGATGAGGTCCAGTGCGTAATTTTTCCTTTCGAGGGTCCTGCCTTTGCCGTCAGTATCTAAGAGCTTTAAGCCCAGTCCCGGATCCAAACGTTTGTCTCCTTTTTTTCCCTAAACGTTTGATAAGCTTGTGTTTCACTTCTAATGTGTGAGTCCACTGCTGGGTTCTGCATTCTGTCCATCAACCTGTATGTCTCTCTCCACCATAGCCACGCTCCCCCGAAGGCTGTAGACAGCTAATAAGCCTCAGAAGAGTAACTCCTCCTGCTTTCTTCTTCTTTTTCGAAGATTGTTTTAGCTATTCTAGAACGTGAAACTTCCCATAAAAATTCTTAGAATAAACATATCTATATTTGAAAAGCTTTCTGTAATTTTCAAAGGGATTGCTCTCAACATAAGAACCAATTTAGGGAGATGAGTCTTTTCCTGTGAGTCTTCCAATCCACGAACGCGACATGTCTATTCATTTATTTAGAGACGGCTGTCCATTTATTTAGGTCTTCTTTGATTTCTTTCATCAGCATTTTGTAATTCTCGGCATACAGATACTAAACATGATTTGTTAGTGATTCATTTTCTTTGGCACAATTGTACTTGATATTGTGTTTTTCATTTTGGTCTCTGCATGTTCTTTGTTAGTATCTGGACGTACGACTGGTTTTGTGTGCTGATCTTGTGTCCTGCAAACTTGCTGAACTAACTCACTTATTAGGTCTAAGAGTTTGTAGAATCCTTGGGATTTTCTACATAGGCAATCCTGTGGTCTGCAAATAGAGACAGTTAATATTTCTTCCTTTCCAATCTGTATGCTTTTAATTTCTTTCTCTCCCCGTATTGTACCAGATCGGTGGTGAATAAGAATTGTGAGAGCAGATATCCTCTCCTAGTTTCCAATCTTAGGGAGAAAGCATTCATTAGTTTACCTTTATGTATGATGTTAGCTGTAGGTTTTATTTTTGTTTATTTCATTTTAAAAGTAAACTTTGTACTTTAGAACAATTTTCAGTTTACACAAAAATTGTGGAGGGTACAAAGACGTCCTGTACACTCCACATACATTTTTTCCTGTTATTAATATCTGAAATGAATACGTTACATCTGTTACCATTAGTGAACCAATATTGACACGGTCTTAGTAACTAAACTAGACAATGGTTCAGATTCTCTTACTTTTCTCCGAACGTACTTTCTCCGTCTCAGGCTCCCACCCAGGACGCCGTGTTACAGTCACCACATCTCCTCAGGCTCTTCTTGGCCGAGACACCTCCTCAGAATTTCCTTATTTTTGATGACTTTTGATGCCCTTGTATTGGGATCTGTCTGGTGTTTTTCTCAGGATGAGACTTGGGTGATGGATTTGGGGATGCAGAGCACAGAGGTAAGTATCATTTTCAGCACATTGTACCAAGGGTGATGCTATTCAACAGGGCATCACCATGGACCTTCACCTTGATCACCAGGCAGAGGCAATTTCGTCAGGTTCCTTCACTTTTCCTCCTCTTCCTTCTTCGTCCCCCTTTCCGTCCCGTCCTACCTGGGAGAAATCACCCTGCACAGCCCACACGTAGGGATGGGTAGCTATGCCCCACCTCTTGAGGGCAGAGCGTCTACAACAATCATTGATATTTGGAATCCCTCTTCATGGGAGATTTGTCTTTTCTGCCCCAATCCATCTCTTTATTCAATCATGTGTTTATACCTACCTAGACTGGTGGATGTCTGCTTTATAATCCATGTTCTAATGCAATGCATTAGATGCATTATTGCATCTAATTGCATTATCTAATGCAATGCATTAGATGCATTATTGATGGTATTGCTCTAATTTTTCCAGCTTTGTCCACTGGGCACCTTCATCAGCTCCTGGGCCTTTTCACAAACCTCTATTTTTTTTTTTTGAGCACGTCATTACTTTTTGAAATGGCAAGATGCTCCAGGCTCACCTTGTGTATTTCCTACCCGATCCCCTTCCCCAGCCCAGGATCAGCTATTTATCCAGAAAGTCCTGGCTGCTCTGATCGGGGCTGAGGCTGGGCTCTGGGCGTGCAGATGTCCTCGCTCCTGGACCCTCTCAGCCGGCAGAACCAGGACAGATGGGTGGCACTAGCCCCAGTGTATATGCTCGTGTCGGTAAGTATCTGTATCTATATTTAGCAAAACCTGAGTTCACTCTGCCGCCTCCACCTCTGACCCAGCACCAGCCTCCTGTCACCCCAGCCTCCACTTCTGCGGCTTCTTTATCATCTCTTTCCATCTTGCACCCAAGACATTTGTTTTATAATTCCTCTTCGGTCCTGAATTAAATTTAGGAACTAAATCCAATTATGGTTTGTTGTGGCCTAGCAGGCCGACCTCGTGCGTTGTGCTGGGAAACTCCCTGGCAGAGATGCAGAGAAAGGATTTCACTCGTAATTGTGTTTCCCCAGCATTTAGCAAATGCCTTGTTTGTAAAACACATTCAGGAAGCTATGTTCACTATTTTAAACCATCCAAACTCTGTTGCGTGACCAAGAGTCATTGCACTGCATTGTCTGTGGTCATTTGTGTCCTCTGTGTAATGGGAAGGCAGGATTTTACTGTCCTCACAGGCTCAATGCTCCTACATTGCCACGTCAGAAAGAGAGGCTCCTTTTAGGAACGAAAACTGTTACCTGGAAGCAGGAATCACAAAGGCAGGTGGGGTATTGGGATAAAATCAGAGAGGTCAGAGCTTTCTTTTCTTATCAAGGGAAAGTCCTCTAAGGATACTGAGGTAAGAGTAGGACAGATGTGTGCGCACCTGTGTGTCTCCTGCCAGTGCCGTTTTACACAGAATTCATGACATAGAGAACTGCCTTTGTAAAGCAGAGTGGATGCTGCAGGGGCCAGAGTTTGGAAGACAGGATACTGTCTGCACAAGGGGAAAGCTAACCATCGGTAAACCAGGAACGAGGGCAGCCTCAAAGGTTTCCCTTGTCCTTGGACCATTTTCTCCTTCTCTCTCTTTTATGCTTTTTTTCCACTTCTCGTTAGATAGTTATTTCATTACTTTGCCACATGCACTTGGTGCTTTACTTCTTTTACTGAGAAAGCAAAGCGTGACGTTTACATTTATAAATGTGGAGAGCGGTGATCACCTCGCCACCTCAATTCCTCGAGCTTTGCGTTCAAAATCAAAAATTCAAAAGGCAGCCGTCGAAATTAGAAGAAAAGATTAACAGTAGCACTGCCTTTCAGTGAATGACTTCTCCCTCTGTGTAGACATATCCTAAGGTCCATTTAATTATAAAGAAATCATTTGTGGAATAAACTGAAGGAATTAAGTACATCCCAAAATGTTCTAACTCCACTTGACTTAGACAGGTGATTAATGAAACTGTTTACATTCCTCAGATGTAGTTAGAAATCTCTTCAAGATTATATGGATTCTCTAAAAATCCCAGTGACCGTCACTATATATTGTACAACACGAAAAATATGGCCCTTCAGTTATTCTCAGAGGGAATTTGCAATTTCAAAAGTCCCTGCGATGATTTTCCGGCTTCCTCCCTGCCTTGACTGTCAGGAGGCTGCGCTCAGAGAGTCGCACAGATGCCCCACCGCTTCCAGGCAGGACACGACAGCCCCAGACGCCTCACCACTTCCAGGCAGGACACAACAACCCCAGGGCTCCTTCTGCAGAGCCCCCTCCCCACAGGAGCCCAGCGTCCCCCACCCCAGGGTACTCAGTGTTCATGACTGGGAAGGACCTTGGCTCTGATCTTCCAGGACCCACCACTGGTGGCTGGAGACCAGACCGACCGTGTCTAAAACTCGTGGCCATGAAGCAGAGGGAAGCTCCAAACAAGTGGGGGTCTTCTAGGAAGGAAAAGGGGAGATGGGTAGAGCCAGGCAACGAACAGTGTGTGCTCAAATGTCCTTCTCACAGTGAAAGAATGAAGTGAGACCAACTCTAAAATGCAGGGTCCCCGGCCCACACTGAGTCACTGGGGCAGCAATCCTGGCAGCAAATACAACCTCTCCACCATGGCTTCAGCGGTGGCTTCAGTCGTGGCCTCAGTCGTGGCTTCAGCCGTGGCTTCAGCGGTGGCTTCAGTGGTGGCAGGAACAGACCAGGAGGAGGGCAGGGCTGGGAGCAGATTCACCCAGGGCTCCTGGGGCTGCAAGGGGCTCTTCCTCCTTGATGGGCGTGGCTGCCCTGTGTTTTTAGGCATCTGCCTTGAAGGAGTCCTGACACACTCATGATCATCTCTGCCTTATAGACAAGGACTCAGACACTCAGAGAGATTAACACATAGGCCAAAAGATGACACAAATTGTGAATCATGGAGTGAAAAACCCCACTCGAGTCTGAGGCCAAAAGCTGTGCTTTGGTCCAATTATTGAACTTAGCAGCAAGGCAGCTGCATCACACCTGGACACCTGACCGAAGCCCCCAGGCCCTGAGGACATCCCAGGGCTTGTGTGGAAAGAACACACAGAATTCAGGGGCTGGAAGGCGGTGGGCGAGTCTGCGGAGGACAGCTGCTGTCCTGTGGGCCAGCTCCCCCAGGTGACGGTCCCTCTCCTTCCTTCTTTTGGGTCCTGCTGCTTCTCACTCTGAGACGTGGTGCTTGTATCCAGACCGGCAGACAAGCAGAAGGCCCTATCCCCACGGGCCAAGAATGAACCCATGACCCAGGCTGGGGTGGTCGCAGTCACTTGGATCTATGGCCATGGTCGCTGGACACACTTTGGGGCTTGACACCAACGCTGGACCAGTCTTCATCCTTGCCTGGGACTTAAATACATATCACACTACTCTCTTTCCTCTGGGTTTGCTGTCTGTCTGGGGCGGACGTGACAAGGATGTGGTCTCTTTCTTCCCCGTGTAGAGGGAAGCCGTCTGTCCTAGACGAAGAGGAGGGAAAAGCATCGCAGGACCCACGCACTGCACAGCAGCCCGGCTGTCCTGACAGAGGCTCACCCTCCCGTCCTCTATGTCAATGGGCCGATATGTGTCCTTTGTTGTCCTTTTTTATTCACTTGAGCTAACTGGAGTTGGGATTTTCTTGCTAGCCAGAGCCTTCTCTATCTTAAGTTTTACAAAAGCCATGCTAGGGGCAGGAGTAGACATGAAAGCATTGGGAACATAGACAGTAAAATCCAAAGGTCTGCAGCCATGGAAGATAAACAGGGAGCAATGGAGGCAGGTGTGATGGGGACCGCACCAGCCCTAAACCTGAGGCCCCCAGTCCCAAGACTTCTCAGCCCCAGACTAACGTGGATGGTTGATCTACCTGACAAAAGAGTGAACACAAGGCTGTCAGGCTGATAAAGGCTCTTCCCCACAGACTGAATTCTTTAAGGCGCCCCTAGAATTGCCCTCCTGGGGTGCGGTCCTCGAAGACTCAGAGAACACAGAGCAGCGTGGGTTGTTCATCTTGCTTGCGTAAAATATTCATTACAGAAGGCGGTAGAACGTTCAGGGTTTTACTGGCATTTCTGTGGCTCACCCACCACATGTGAAGTGGGTGCAGGCCTGGGCGCCCGGAGCCCCTGGGGTTAAGGCCCACAGTGCCCGGGGCACGGAGGGCCCCCCCACATCGGGGGCTGTGGTTTCTGCAGTGACAGCCCAGGGAGCACGGCAGACATGCCAGGGTCTGGGGACCCGGCAGCCCTCACATGCTGCGCACATGTGCGTCCCTGGGCGGTTGGCAGCTTCCCTGGCCTCTTTCCCCAGCTGTGTGTTTGGGGAGCGAGAGGGAGGGGGCCAAATTCCCTGGAGTTTTGATGATATTGAAGTTGTCATTTGAGTAGTATTTTAAAAAATATACCTAATATAATAACTGCATCAATGCCAGTCTGATGAAAGATAAACTGATAACCAAATATATCCGTTAAGTTTTCAAGTGTCTGTAGCACAAACATAATGGTAATTGGAAACAACCTAAATGAAGGGGGAAAAATTATTTTTATGCCCTGAGCAAAACACACGCATACACACACACGGATAAAAGGCTGCGGCTTTTTTCCCCCAAGAACATCTGGTTTACAGTTGTCTAAAAGCAAATGTGGGTTAACCTAGAAATTAAGTGTGTATCATACACAAACCATTGATTAAAACATGAAAATCTATAGACTTCATGGAAACGTATAATCGTCTCCTCTGGATACACATTTTTATAAGGATATGAGGAAAGTGGGGGGAATGTTTCTGGGAATTCTTTGTCATCAGACATTAAAATATACCTGATGACTTAATTGTAATTGATCTGACAGCCCCCGACCCCCGTCAACCTTCGGTTGTGTTCATCCCATGAAGAGCAAAAGCTAGAGGTCGCTTTAGACCAAAGAAGAAGATTCCGTCCAGTTCTGTGCTCCGATTTTAATCCTTTGTCCAAGATTCCGACTGTATCCAGCCTGAGAATATTCATTCTGTGCAGGAGTCTGTATCCTGAATATGAGACTGAACCACAAAGCCTAAGATGAGAGCTTGGCCCCAGACCTCGCGTCTTGTCCTTCTGCGTGAGTAGGGGACACCCCCCCCCCAAGCCCCACCTGCACAGTCCATCTGGGGAGGCCGAGGAGAGCATCTGCCTTGCATCGTGCATCACCCGCACCTGTAAAGAAGGGCCTGAAGGATGCAGCACACATTGTGGAACCTCTGAGCAGGGAGGAGTTGCTCTGGAAGATGCTTCTCTTCCTGTTGACCTTGTCATCCATAACCAGCCAGGACTAAGAGACACAAAGGCCCCTTGAGATCAGCCAGGAGCGCAGGAGAAATGAGATTGCCCACCTCCAGGACGCCAGGTAGGAGAAAGTTCTAGCTCGATCACATTCCCACAAAACCCAGATCAAGACACACAGCCTGGCTCTCCCACACTGCACGTCCCTTCCCACTTAGAATAAAGACCAAAACCAATATTCGGTGATGTTGTCTCCCCACCTGCTCCCTACGATGTCACAGGAGAGGGTGTTAACTACAAACCTTTGGTATGTGTGTCTTTGACAATGGAATTTCAGAGAATGAAAAGTCCAAATAAGCAAATTATTTAATAGGAAATATGTATCAGAACCCACTGCACCAGGACCTAACTGTGAGAAGGGCGTCACGTCTAGAACACGGCCAGTGTCTCGTGACTCAGCTTATATAGCGTTCTGTATTTTGCTGACAAGGGCAGTGTGCCACGGAATGGATGGGATATAATTTTTTTTTTAATTCCAGAAAATTTGCTTAATGTTCATAACTAATCTATTCAATCACTTTAGCAAAAGGGAAAAATGTTAAAACGATGGAAAATACCATTCTCCCAGACTTGTCTGTAGTCTTTACATCATTCTCTAGTCCATTCCTCTTGCTGACATTCAGAGATGATTTTAATTAAGAACCCTTGACAAGGTACCATAGTCATTTAAAATTACTGGCTCAGGAAAATCTTTATAAAGATGGCTTTTAAAGAGTTCAGAAATCCCAATAGTTCTCTGTATCAAGAGGGTGCGCCATAAAACTGTAAATGAGGGCAGGCACTAGCTGAGGTTATAAAGTGTTCTTGCTTTTCTGGTTTGACATTTCATAGATTCCAAGTGGGCCTAGCTCAGTGGCCTAACATAAATCACGGCACGGATCTGAATATTGTAAAACTTGAATGTAGGAGCCTTCTTAGAGGCTCCAAAGTTAAGAGCAATCAGTAAGTTTTCTGATAGTATGAGGTATTGCTAGCATCATAATTACGGGAGAAAATAGTAATTTTTATAGCAGAGGAGCCCCAAAACCTAATTTCCAGAATGATTATAATAGCTATGAACTAATAGATCACTTGAACTTGGGATGACAGTTTTAACAGCGAGACAGAAGCGTCTTTGTGTCAAAACAATAGTCTAAAAGCATAATCAACACTCTTTTATCATGATAAAAAAAAAAACAACAACTCCTCTTAACTTTAAACTAACCAAAATGATTCCAGATTTGGGTTCTTATTATTCTTTCTTCTGATCAGAAATCAAGTCCTTGTCTCCTGTGCTCCTTTTCATACTTAGGACCGCTACCTGTGGTATGGATTTGGGGATAAATGTTTCTCCCATAACAGAATATAAACACCTCCAAAGTGAAAGCTTTGCTGTATTAAGCTATAAGTGTCCTAAATTTCACCAAAATACTGGAAGTGAGCAACTGTGACTTAACTCGAATTCAGTTCAATGAATTGAATGATTTAACCCGTGTGTGACCATTGCTGGATACAGAAAAGGACTAAAATTGGCATGACGTGGCCGCAGCCAGTACCGATTTTCCTCCGGGGCTCCATACAAGGGATAAGAGAGAAACTAAGAAACGAGTTTATGGAATGGAAAGGCGTGTGTTGTTGACTCCTTGCCTCAAATTCGTCTTAAAAACTTATTAAATTCAACTTTATATAATTCACAGGTTTAGAAATTAATTGTATATCAATTGATTCAAATGTTATCCTTGCAGAATTTTCTCTGAAAAGCAGTTGACTATTCCAGAGGACTGTGCAGTAGCCTTCTCCTTACGGGGTCACTCTCAAACACGTTAACCAGTTCATGTGTTCATTCACTTCAACGTTCAAAGACCACTGACTGAGTGGGCGTGACCACCCACAATCTTACACACAGGGGCGCTTTCAGAAAACACAACTTATCTGCACCCTTCCAAAATCACCATCTATTAGTCATTTTTATTGCAGTTCTTTTGAAATTATCATTTAGGAACTTACGGATTTACTAGTTTTTGAGGAAAAGCGCTCCATAATTGTTCCTCCAAGGATACATTTGAAAACTCACTTTCAGGAAAAAGGCAATGATGTAACTTTAGTAAGCAAGTCCCTTCAGCGTGGAAACAGACCTTGCAAGATGTTTTGGGTTGCTGCTCTGGGACTCAGCCCGGGAGAAAGGTCTTTCAGCAGGTGCGGTGCGGCTGGAGCTCATTTGAAACCTGAACCTCACATCCACCTCTGTGTGATCATGTGGACCAGGGGAGCCCGACAGCCAGAGAGGGACGTGGGGTGTGCAGGAGAGAGAGCAGTACCCCCAGCCCTTCTCTGCTCGCGTTGCTTTCCATGGACCAAAAAGAATTAGGTCACAGTGGAGAGTAGCACTTTGCCAAGTTTCATCTTCAGATCAAAACTGTTTACATCGTGCAAGTGTAAACACACAGGCAAACCTCAGTCCCTCTGATGTGATATGTGAGGGTTTATTATTACACCTATTATTAACATGAGCGCCCTTGGAAACTCAAACCACAGAAGGAGTGTGCAATAAACGGTATATTTAGGAAGAGAGACAAATGAAAAAATGAGATGCATCCCCTGGACCTACCCCACAGCCATTACCTTCGTAACTGTCTTGATGACTGCAAAATTGCCTTCCTGTTCTAAATTATTCCTTCACTGGTTTCTTTTTTTTTATAACTTGGATTTTTAATGGCTTTATTAATTTATATTTTCATAAAAATATACTGCACTTATTTAAAGTAAACTTGTAATCCTTCAGAGCTTTCTATCAATTAGACTTCTTAAAAATTATCCACTCTGCACCAGTTTTCCCTTGGTTAACGTCATTCTCTCCTGTCTTTTTCCATCATGATCCTGAAACAGCAGACATCATATCCTGAAGGGCATTAAAATGTGTACCTGATACCGAAAATTATGGCTTCCATTCTGTTTCGGAGCGTGCTGCTTTGTTCCATTGCGGGTCCGGGAGCCATTCCATTGCTCAAAGAATCATAAAGTTTTAGCACTCACAGGAAACCGCTGACATCCCATCCAAACGCCTCATTTCGAAGAAACCTCGAGCTATGCGACTTGCGCAGAGCCACCTACCTGGTTAGGGGACCCTGAGTACCCGGCCAAGGGGCGCTTGCCCTTCCTGGGCTGCTGTCCCCACAGGCTGCAGAAACCACCCTGCATCCAGGAAGGCACAGACCAAACTCACCACCAGGAAACGTGCGCGAGCACCAGAGGCCTCCCGCTTTCACCTTATTAAAAGGTAGTTGACAGTAACGGTCTCCAGGACTCAGAAGCACCATGAACGACACACCAATAGAAGCGAATGCAAAACTATTAGATTCATCCTGAAAGCCTTGCCTGTCTCTGATGTGATTCCCGGGCTTGCCTTTGGGCAAACAAGCTGCTAATACCCTCTTAATCTCCAACAGGCGCCCTCCATGGTTCTATAGGGAGCAATACCCTGATTTTCCGCTCGGCAGTGAATTTCTCCAAATATGGTTTACTGTCAAAGAATATTCTTTCTTTTTTTTCGAGAGAGAGAGAGAGAGATGGATATGGTATGAACTTCTCAGAGACAAAAGAATCTGTGCTCATTGACCTATGTTTGTCTGTACTGCAGCATCTCTGTCGCATAATTTTTTCCTAGCTTTTCACTGGTATTAGAAGTAAACATGAAACATGATTTAGGAATCCCTAACAAACAGGAGGAAGGAGTATTATGCTTGCACACACCGTGTTCAATATTCCCAGGACCCCTGCATTGTTCTGATCTTGAATTAATATATCACGTTGGAAAGAGGCATCAGTTAGCAAAATGTAAGCATGATTCTGCCACAAGATCTCATGTCAAAATATACACTTTTATTAAAATGTATTTTTAATGTATATATATTCTTTTGTCATGGTTTTGATATATTTGGGATAAAAGTATGAAGTCTTGTTTGGACAACCCAAAGTGGAAATAATCAGTTCACACAGTGGAAAAAAACCCTGTGAGTCCGAGGTGATAGTAAAATCCCCTTAGGGGTGGTTAGCTGAAGGGACATGCTAATGTGAAGATTCAAAACCATTTAGTGACTGTATGGTCGCAGAGTGCCTTTCAGGATCTTTTAATTCCCAAAGTATTGCTTTAAATATGAAACCTCGTATTTTTGCCCTTGCATGACGTTTTTTCATATTTGACTGAAGCACCATCTAGAAACAAATTACACGTTGTGAATGACATAAACCTTATAAAATCATTTCAGGTTAACATAGAACATAGGGTTAGCCTAGTAAATTTTCCTCATTCTCTTATTTAAAAAGGGTGAATAGACTATTTGAACAATTGAAATAATTTGTCTGTGGTAGCTAATGAAGTTAAAATGTGTATGTAACAATGCCTATTGTAACTTACATTAAATAAGATGAATGTGTTTGAAAAGCTAAGGTGTGACACAGATAGGAAGTGACCGGAGGCCGATCGGCTGAGTGAGGTGTTGGTTTAGCTATAAACGTGGAGAACTTTAAAATAAATTCAGAAGGTCTTATTTTCCTCCTCGTCAGAGTGGGCCCAAGTCAAGGTCCAATTGCACAAATTCCTTTCCTTTCACTGATAAAAGTAAGAAGCGGGGTGCTTTGGGTACCACAAAAGCACCCTAAGCCCCCATGACATTGCCTCTTTGAAGTGCTCCTCTATTTATCTAGTCCTGACGCCCAGGAAGCGCTTCCTCAAAGGCCTCCTTTCATGGCCAAGAAACATAAATGTGGGAGTGAAATCTGACCACGGTGAGACTGCTTAGTGGCAGGATCAGATACATCCAAGGGGGTGTGATTTTTAGGTTGTGTCTGTTCCAAGCTGCCCCAATTTTATTCCAGGAAGGGAAAAGGGAAAGGTTTTCTTCCAGTGATTTTTTTTTTTTAGAAAAATCCAAGAGTTATAGATTATCAGGCAAGATGGGATGGAATGAACTTTTGAAAAATGTGCAGCAGATCAAAGGACTGTTTGAACAGGATGCCAGCTTCATCTATCAAATGGTTTGTCGGGCGACAATTGGTCCAAATATTTCAGGTGCTGTAAATACCATCATAAAATTAGTTAATTCAACTATTCCGGACACCAACTTCTCAGCACCATTTACGAGGTGGCTTTTCTGATGGGGCTTCTGCAGACCGTGATGATTTGCTGCTGCACTGTGATGTTTATGGGCCCAATAAAGAGAAGGTTCTAAAAAGATTATAGGCACTGAAAAAGGAAATATAACCTTTTCTTGGGGAGAATGGAGCAAAACAGACTAAACATTTTTGGAATTTCTTGCCTGCCATGAAGAGGTGATGATTCCCCATAGACATTCTTAGTTGTTTTATGTCCTCTACAAAAATCTTCAAGGGATGGAATAAAGATTCCAGATATAAAGCAAACATCTTCTCTATTCACCGGGACCCTCACGCATCCTGTCAGGACCAGCTGTGTGAAGAAGAGCCCTTCCCCAGCCAGACACGGTGTCTGAGCTGGCACACCTTGATTCGGTATCTCTGCAAAAACCCCAGTATCTTCCTTAGTTTTAAAATATTTTCTGGAATCGTGAACGTTTTCATTGGAATGAAACAAAAGTGCTATTTACACTTGGATTTTGTCCTAACTATCCAGACTATAGAATCTGACTAGAGATTTGAGGATATTTCTACTCGGATGGGAACACAATAACGTACAGCATAAACCAGGTTAATGCAAAGTGAGTGGCCTTTGCTTTGGAAGAGTATTTCGGAAAGGGCCTTCTTGGACTTCATTAGGAAAAAATAAATAAAATTTAAGAAGTTAATTATGTCAATATTTGGCATTGGATAAGTTGGTTCTGGTTTGTTTTACAAGAGTTCTGTGGTTGAACTATGTCCTGATTTCCCGTGTTAGATGATCTTCCAATAAGTGGATGGGAGGAAAGATCTCCGGGGATGGATTTGCCCCACACCCTGCAAAAAGAGCCTCTAAATTTACGTAACTCTTTCCCAAATAACATTCATCTGCTCTGCTGCAGGACCGACATTCAATTAATTCCATTTTTGGGTACTTCAATGCTCCTGGTTTAAGCAAAGCTTAATACCTAGTAGATGCTGAGTGCGTGTGTGGTTAGGCGTTGCTTACCATCTGCTGTCCGAGCCCACCTACTTAACTGTTTCACTGTCGCTTAACTTCCCTTTTTACGTAGGGATGCTAAGGCAATAAGAAAATATCTGTGTTCAAATAAGAATAAAACAGCTCTTTCAATAAGTCAAAATAAAATAGTAACTTGAAGTAATAAGTTATTGTGACACAGATTAATTATAATGGTTATCTTTATTAACGGTGCATAAAATAATGTTAGATCTTACAAGTCACAGTGAAGTATATTGGGGGAAATACAATATGTCTTCTGGATTAAAATATTTAATAACAAATATAGATGTGATATTAGCCTATAAATAATTCCACCATCTAGTCAGAATTTTTCTTTTTAACATTTTAACTTTGTTCAGTTTATGTGCCACAGGATGACATGCCAAAAATCGTTTCGATTCATATTTGCTCTCATAAACTTATTCATATGAGATTAGACAGGAAAGGCAGAGAGGGAATACGGCATGATCAATAACGCTGACGTGGAGAAATATTAAGGTTACAGGCAATTGAACACATGACGGGAAATGCCTGTGTAATTTTTGTGTTGATGGCCTGTTCATCCCCTTTAATCCATGCTCTTTGCTGCTCTTTGACGGGTTAAGGGGTTGGCCCTCTACTGTGTCAGGCTGTCACTTACCTGGAGGGATTCCTGGAGGTCAGCTGGGACCCTCTGGGGCAACAAGAGCTGCAGGAGTCTCTGCAGGAAGAGGAGACAGGTGCCTCTGAGCTTGGAAGGCACAGCCCCAGACAGCACGGGAGCAGAGGGCGGACGGCGGGAGCAGAGGGGACTGAGACGTTTAATGAGGAGAAGAGTCCTGCTCAGAAGAAGGAGAATGGCTGGAGAGGCGCCTGTAGTTCAGGAAAATCTCTGCTTTTAACAGTTAATTAGTAAGATGCCAAGTCCCTCCCTCCTCCCCCTTCCCCTTCCTCCCTCCCCTCCCCCTCCCTCTGCCCCTTTTCTTCCTTTTTTCTTTTAACTGATTCATTAACAGTTTAAATAGAAATGGAATAAAATAATGGCCCTAAACACTACATTTTTGTACAAGGGATCAGTACAAAAAGTCCATGCTCTTTCAGTGTCCTTCCTGGGGAGACGTCCCCAAATCCTCGTCTGCCTGCATCTTCCCAGTTTAGGGCGTGATGACATCTGCCCTGTTTTTCCTTTTCAGAACGGTTGAGGCCTTGACTGGTGACTTTTGGAGAACGAGCCCTGGTCTCTGTCTCCCCCTAATCTTCCTGGGCCTGCGCAGTGAGAAGGGGCCGCCCTGGCCCCATACCCTGCAGGGCCCCTCCCAGCCCGACCACCCGATCCAGGGGTCTATGAAGCATTTGGACCCTAGGCCTGCACCAAGCTCGGGAGAAAGTGTGTCTCCCCTGTAACTCACGTGCACCTTGCCTGGGATGCCGCGTCTCCCCCTTAAGGTTGTTCAAGCCCCTCTGAGGCTGGGATGCTGCCGAGAGAGCACAGTCCAGAGACCTGGGTCAGCGGTCCTCTGCTGGCCCCTCCACGCCCACCCCCAGGCCACCACTCAGAGCGCACAGTCCTGCGCACTGCTGTCAGTCAGATGACTCACTCCCCTGGACCCCTGGAGGGCGCCTCCTCAGCCTGTCCACCAGGCTGCTCTTTGCTCTTCCTTCTTCCTGTCTTAATTCTAATCCTCTTCAGTCTCTCCATCCCGAACTGAAGCTGCCCTCCATCTCCCAGCCTCTGATGCTCCCCACTGGGTTCTCCAGATGCCTGGTGATACTGGGTCTGAAGGATGAGAGCGAGGTGTGTCTGGGGGGTGAGGACCATTCGTCGCCCTGATGGACACGGATGTTATCCTGGAACCCGGGCCGATGGAGGTGTACGATGCCCTTTACCCCTCTGGAGCGGGTACCTCATTAGGGGGGACTTTGCATCAACCCCATCCTCTGATTCCTTCTCACCCTGGAGGAGTCACGTTGCCTTTCTGGGTCACAGTTCACGCCTCCAGGAAAGGACCACCTTTCCACCGGAAGCCACGGAGGCAGGCGCGGGTGCAGGGGAATAATTCATGGCGGGGAGGAGGGCTGCAGAGAAGATTCCCTTCAGGGAGGACGGAGGGCAGGGCTGCAGGGACTCCCAGTGCTGTTCCAGCATCTGCAGGCCTCTGAGAGGGGACCCCCCTGCTCGGCTCTGCCCACCCTGAGCCCCCTGAGCAGGGCCACCTGCTTGGAAGCCCTGTCCACCCCTCGTGCCACTCCTGTGACCCTGCCCTGCCCTTTACGTGTGAGTGTGTGAGGGTCTCGAGCCCCAGGATGCAGGGGAAGCTCAGGAAGTTTGGTGGGAAGGTTTGCAAGGAGCAGAGGCCAAGGAAGCAATTCCACATTATTTGATGTTCATTTCATTAAACTTAAGATAAACTAGCACTGAAGAAGGTTTCCTGTTTCCAGGCAAGTCGGACCATGAACCCGCCAGCATACGTGTGTGGAGCTGTGCCCCAGGCCGTCTCTAGGCCAGCTGCAGCATCAAACCCATCCTGGTAGCCCTTTCACCTGGTATTTGGCTAATGGTCCAGCTCCACCTCTCTACCTAAGACCCACATGTCCCAATCCCAGGCATTAACGCATTTCGTCTTTCTTCCCTCAGACCGTGTTTGCTGCTGAAACAAAGCCCCCATCCTGTTCCTACTAGAAGGAGCCAGAGTTTCTTTCCCTAAAACTGTCAGATAAAGAGTTTCCTAAACAAGGGGGATTACGTGGGACTGGTGGTCCCTCGTGGAAATCTCTACTTACAGCCTTTCCCCAAAGCAGGCTGTGAGCCTGGGAGCTGCCCCAGCCTCATCCCCTGCCCATCCTGGTCTCAGGGCAGGTCCCACCCCGTGTCAGTGTCTGGGCCGCGTGTGATGATGTGCCTCTCCTGCATCTTCCCCCCCAAACCCCAGTCGTATTTCCACAAGGAACCACCTGTAGACCCTTCTCTATTCAGAGCCCTTATGTGTTGTTACAGTTTATAATCTCTAAGAATGCCCTAATTTCTATCATTCTCTAAGCCTGTCATCACGGCTGAGACAGGCTTATCCCTCTGAACAGATGAGATTAGTCAATCATGGTAAAGTCAAAAGGGGGATTACAATGCTTGTAATACACTGAGTCAAATTAAATGTGTTTTGTTTGTACATCAGAAGATGCGTTGCTGAGGCCAGAGCATCTTCCACTGGGTATAATAAATTGCCAATAAAACACAAGTGCGTAGGGAAAAGCCCTCCAACAGAGAGGAAGAGCAAAGTAAAGGTGGTCTTTTTTTTCTTATCTGTTCAAAGTAGTAAATGGGATCTGAATTCCACGGATGCCTCTCATTTTTAATATCCAGTGGGGACTGAAGCACAGGAAAGCTCTACTCTGAATGGTTAGTTCCAACGGTCCGTCTGATGGTACTTCTGACTCAGCACCCCGTGTATATGCAGCCCTCACTTGGAAACCCTGGTCCTTAGCAGACCTCCAATGAGTGTCAGGAAACCCCTGGACCCACAAAAACAGAATCTCTTCCCCAGACATTTCTCAGTCCTCCTCTGCTCCCTCAGCCTCTCTACTTCTCAACGCTGTCGCCCAAACGATTTGGATAAAAGAAAATAAGTGCCTGTCTTTGAAAATCCTATTAAGAATTCCCCAGGAAATCAGACAGCCTGGGAGGCGTCAACAGACAGACGGGGTGGCACTCGGAGAGTCTTCAGGGCCCAGCGCTGGACTGTTATTCTAGGCACTTAGTAGCACTGGCCAAAGTAGACAGAACCTTTGAAAGGGCACTCATTAGTAAATTCCACGGCTGTGCTCTTTCCCTTGGGATTTGGTGGGGAGTCTGCTGGTGAGCACGGCCCCCTGGACGCCGTCCCCTTGTCCCACCAGGGCAGGCTCACGGGTGTGGGGGGGGCAGGGCGTGGGGAGGGGGCGGGGCGTGGGGAGACCAGCAGGCGCTTCTCCAGCACGCTTCTCTGTGGCCTTTCCCTTAAGGAGAAGGAATTCTCTGTGCAATGGTGCCAGAATTTTCCTTTTTACTTGGAAACTCTGCTGTGGTCTGAAACAGGGTGGTGCTCCCAGGGGGAGCTCTAGGAAATGCAAAGAGCATCACCCTCACCCACATGAGAGCACAGCTGGAAGATGGGCAAACTTACAACTGTTACTCTGAATCCGGAAGAGCTAATGCCATAACACAGTCAACCAACTTGAAATCCAGTCAAGGAAAGACGGAGACACTCGCCTACGGGCCTGGGCGGATGGAGCCAGACACGGGCTAGAAGAACCCAGGAACGCTTCTGATGGAGCAACTGAGGCTGAGCATTGGTGGCACCCACATCTGTCCGCAGATTCCCCTCCACGTGCTCCCTGCGGGCTCCAGAGAAGACGGGGCAGCCTCCTCGGGACACACATCTGGGAGAGGGAGCCCTCACCCCCTTTGGGAAAGGCACACAGGGCCACCTGGACACTGTTGGCCCATCTGTCCTTCAGATCAGAGCTTTAAACCGCTGGGGAAGGCCAGGAGACACAGGCACTCTTGGGAGACTGGTAGCACCCATGCAGATGGGACAGGGGAAAACATGAAAACACCTAACCCTGTTTAAGGCAAAAACAGTAGCAATAAAAAGTATGTCTCTGTACCACAGGCAGAAGTAAAATAAATTTTAAGAAGCACAAATGATTGATGGCCGGAGAGTATGGTGTGGTAACATCCACACGCTACATACCAGATTGATGGCCGGATGTATGGTGTGGTAACATCCACACGCTACATACCAGGTACTAGTATGTTACTGGGGGTAGATTCTGATTAATTAAAGATGTTTAGTGTAAACACTAGCGCAAATAATAAAAACATTACAAGATGAGGTACAGCTAATATCAATGCTGAAACCACAGTGAAGATAAAATGGAATGATAAAAATATTTCATTAATCCAAATGAAAACAGAATAAAGGGAAAAAAGGAAACAAAGATCAGATGAACCAAATAGAAATAGCTATAGCAAGATGGTAGATTTTATCCCACTATATCAATAATTACGTTAAAGTAAAACAGTCTAAATATATCAATTAATAGAGTATATCACATTGGATGTAAAGCAAGACCCAATTATATGCTATCTACAAGAAATCTACTTTAATATAAAGACAAAGATAGGTTAAAAGTAAAAGGATAGGAAATTGTACACCATACAACGCTAATAAAAAAAGCTGAAATAGCTAAATTAATATCAGACAAAGTAGGTGTCAGGACAAGAGTATTACCGGTGATAAAGAAGGGATGTTACATAACGGTGAAAGGGTCAATTCTCCAAGAAGACATACATAAAAATCCTAATGGTTTGTGGAAGTAAAAATAGAGCTTCAAAATACTTGAAGCAAAACTGATAGAAGTCCAACAAGAAATAGGTAAATTCACAGTTGTGATGGAGGGCTTCCACACTCCTCTCTTAACTAAATAGAAACCGATCCATCAACAAAATGAACAACATTATCAGCCAATGAGATTTAATGGATATTCATGGAACGTGCCACCCAAACCAGCAGAGTACCATTCTTCTCATGCGCATACGTGTACCCCATGGGCCATTTTCTGGCCTATCAAACAAATCTTAATAATTTCAGAATTTAAATCATACAAAGTATGTTCTTTGATCACAATGTAGTTAAATTATAAATCAGTAATATAGTGATCTCTGGAAAATGCTGAAATGTTTGGAAATTAAATAACACACTTCTAAATAACCCACAGGTCAAAGAATAAATCAAAAGAAAAATCACAAAATATTTTGATCTGAATGAAAATTAAAACACAACACATCGAATTTCTAAAGGAGGCTGCTAAGGCATATCTTTGGGAAAAATTGCTAACCAACCATGAAAACACAAGGTTTCATAAAAAAAAAAATTGATAACCACATACACTTATATTAGAAAAGAATAAATGTCTCAAACCAGTAACCTGAGCTTCTACTTTAAGAAATTAGAAAAAGAGGAGAAAACAAAATATGAAGTCAACAGAATAATAGAATTAATAAAGAGCAACGTGAAAAAAAAATAAAGTAGAACAGAAAAGCAAAAAGAAAATCAAAGGAACCAAAAACTCTTTCTTTGAGAAGATCATTAAAATTGCTAAACCTCCATACAGATTAACTGGGGAAAAAAGGGAAAGGCACAAGTGACCAGAATCATAAATAATAGCGGTGACATCACTGCAGTTTCTAGTCATCAAATAAAGGCAGCAATATGAATAACTCTAGACCAATCAATGTGACAGCTGAGATGAAATGGACACACGCTTCATGCAAGAAAAAAAAATGGAATGGATAATCTGAATAGCTCTATATGTATTAAAAATTAAATTATAGTTTATAGCCTTCTCCCCAGAAAAATTCCAGGCTCAGATGAATTCACTGATGAATGCTGCCAAACATTTAAGGAATAAATAACACCAAGTTTAGCAAACTCTTCCAGAAAATTGAAGAGGAGGGAATATTTTTGTAGCCATTCTATGAAACCAGGATTACCAGACACGTGTATGACAGGAAAACTATAGACCAATATTCGTCATGAATACAATTGTAAAAGTTCTAAATAAAATCTTAGAAAATTGACTCCAGCAGTATCTAAAAATGGATAATAATACAGCATGACCAATTAGAGTTTATCCCAAGAATGCAAGTTTGGTTTAACAGTCAAAGAGCAATCAATGTAATTTACCATATTAACAAACTAAAAAGAAAAACAAGATGATCATCTCTAGAGAAGCAGAGATACTATTTGACAGAATCCAATATTAGTTCAGTTGGAAGGAAACTTCCCCAACCTGACCAAGGACGTCTATGAAAACCCTACAGCCGCCCTCACCCCCGCCCCCCACCGGTGGTGCAAGGCTGTTTCTTCGTGTGTGCCGCCCAGGAAGACTCACAAAGGAATCCTTCCAGCAAGAGGCCTCACAGTGCCTGTGGATTTGTGGTATTTCCTGCTACATCTGCATTTATGTCGGGCAGGATGTAACAACCAAGCAGGCTCTGCTGGTAAATGATTAGCACGTTAGTATACTAGGCCTAGCACACGAGGTCTTACTAGTTTATTTTTTTAAACTATATCCATCAGGACCATTTGCACATCAAAACTATGTTTAAAGAAAATGTAATTTACCTTCAGAACAGGAGAGTAAACATAAGCATTATATATCACTGCCAAATTGAATACAAAACATCTTGATATGCTAAGAATTTCTAATGAGCAGAGAGGCTATCGGCTAAATAAACAACTTAAAAGACAATTTGCAATACTGGGAAGAGCGTGGGCTCTTGTGTGAGACAGACAGTCCTACTCTCTGAGACAGGGCTCTCATTTTTAAAGTGAGATTAAAAAACAAAAAACAAAAGCCCATCAGTGTTCACAGGATGTATGTGGAATTCTCAGCAAATAAGGCCCAACAGATACCCTGATACTGTTGATAAACGTTATCTGGTTTGTCCCAGACCTGGCTGTGTCATCCAGTTAAGCCCCACTTCAGGACACACAAATATTTAAGTTTAAATTTTAAAAAGAAATAAATTGGAAATAATTGTTTACCTTACAAAATTGATGTTTATGAGCAGTTTTGATAATTGAGCATTATTTAATTCCAGGGATACATAAATCACATCCAAAGAGTTCACGTACTTAGCACTGCTTTGAAAACGATATGCTTCATCATCAATTAGCAAATCTGTTTTATAGGCTGAGTTATGTTAAAGTTTGCATAAACTGAGTTCATGGTGGGAGTGACAGAGTGTTGTTCTCGATATAAAATCAGCACAGACAGGTGGAGAGCACCCTTCTCAGAGAGTCTGCCCTGATGAAGGTCCCGCCCTCCTTTGATGTCCTTGGACATCCGGCCTCAAGCAGACGATGTGGAGGGACTGAGGCCCGTTGCTGTTCATCCCTCTGGGACGTGCTTGATACTTTGGCAATTCCAGATGGAGTGGAAGGTAATGATTTAGATACAACTTTCCATTCAGGCTCCATTTAATCCATTCAAAATGCAGTTTAAGCGTGTGTGCTCTCGGTCGAAATTGACCATTTCTAGTGTACATTTTGTTAAATTGTAAGAGCTTTCTAATTTAAAAGCTTAAAATATAATCTTTTTTATATAATATAATCCGCCTGCTTGATTACAACAGATTTACCTGAGAAGGGAAGGGATTATAATTTCCATCAAGGGTCTGTGAGATACAAACAGCCCTTCAAGACACCCAGGCCTAGTAAGGCAGCATCCTTTCTCCATCAGCAGAGCCTTGCGGGATTGTTCAGCGTTGGGCACTGCCCGGGATGGAGTCTTTCCTGTGCTCACATGCTCACATGCTAAGTAATTGTCCAGTGGGTTGCAGAGGAATAACGGCAAAGTCTCACTAAACCCCATCCCTGGAGTTTTCATCGGTAGCTTAGTGAACTGAGCCAGAACACTCCCCTACATGAGTTTCTGGATTAAGAATTGATGATGGGTGAAAGCGTTAGGATAAAATAATGTGACACTGGAATGCATTTTCTAGACGCTGCTTCCTTAAGCTCCAAAACGAAAGCCAAAATAGAAAGTATTTCTTAAAAATACTGTTTACTTGTAAAATTTTTTTTTTTTTTTGGTTTGGATTTATTTCTGACTTGCAACCAAGGAATTAAATTGTCCTTCAGAAAATGAGACTCCCATCACCAATGAGCACAGCCCCATTCCTTGGGTAGCTGTACACAGAGAAAAAGCTGAAAGTAATCCTGGCGTTTCTGCTCAAGATGTTAGCTTAGAAGTCACTAAATCAGTGCAGCTGAGATACAATCTAGGAACAGTCTAACCAAGATCTAAATACGCATGTCCTGTTGAAGGATCACGTGCATTCAAAACAAAAGGGTGTCTCGTGCTGCTACTGGTGTCAGAGGGACCCAGGCAGGTGTGACAACCTGGCTTTGAATTTATTAATCGGTGCATTTTTGGATCCCTTTATTCTCCCACTCATGAGATCGTCTGAGCATCTCCTACACACCAGACTAGAACAGGCATTGGATATACAGATGGCCCCAAACTCACCACCAGAACCTTTGTTTCTACATCTTGAACAAACAAATCAGACAGCAAGGCTCAAACTCACGAGTTCTGGGCTGCGGGGCTGGGATGGCCGTCTGTCCTGGAGCTCAGAACCAAGCTGTCTGTTTCTAGCACAAGAAGACACCACAGCTCAGAAAGACCTGCCTGTCCTTCCTCCCAGCCCCTCCCCTGTCCCGTTGTGTCGTTTTGAAAAACGCTTTACATCATTTTGATGTAAACTTCTCTTCAAGTTCCGACTATCAGAAAAAGTACTGTACCAGGACCCAGGGTAAGTTCACCAGGGAGGTTAAGTGCTGCTAAGGAATAAGAAATTACCTTCGAGGAACAAGAAAACCAGCGCTAAAAACAGTGAAGGGAATGGCCACTGTCCGAACATTCTTTTAAAAATAGTTTCCCTTCTAACAGACATGTCTTAGTATAGTACTTACTCTGTGTGAGAAAAAGCATTAAAAAATTAGTGTAGTTGTATGGCTATGATAAAGTTAATTTTTAATATTTTCCTATATAATCCATGGGGAATATATTCTTTTACATATTCCGTATCTGGATATGTCGAATACATTTTGTAATGAAAGAAATGCAAAAAACTACCGATCACCACCAATAAAACCAAGTTCAGTTCAGAGAAAGCAGATTCTCTATTGCTGCATCTCCAGCACCGGATCTGTCTTTCTGCAGAGCTTTTTGCTCCGCCGTGAGAACAGGGCCAGAGCCAGGCCCGTCTGGACTCGCCAGGCCGCTGGAGGGACGCTAACAGTCTGGACGGCTCTCCTGAGCCCATAAACCGCCTCTGAACCTTCTTTTCTTTTTTCTCTTTTGCAGACTGCAGGGACCTCTAATAAAGGCAGAAGAAGACAAACGCGCTTCTGTTGTTTGCTAAGTAAACCGCACAAGGATGAGCAAACAGGAGAGAGAGCCAGGGACCCACCGCGCCTCACGGCCCTCCGTCAGCATCCAGAGGGGGTCCCAGGCTGTCCCAGCCCCGTAGTCAAGCTCAGGTGCGCTGAGGCCTTTCTCCTCCACGATGGATGCTCGGAGTGTGCGCCTTCGGCCACGAGGAGGCTGGAGCTGAGTGTGGCCCTTGGAGGCAACTCCACCTCTGTTCCTGCTCTGCCTTTAAAAAGGACCCTGCGTGCTGCGGAATTATCTTACCAATCAAAGGCCTGAGATGCGTCTCCAAGGCTGCGAACGGCATGCGTTTAAAACATTCCCTATTTTCAACGGTGCTATCTGCTATTTAGGGGCTGCACAATGGTCTATTTATTTGCTGTTGGCCCACTGATCTTCTGAAAATGCGTACCTGTTTTAAGATACACTAGGAACAGCAGACCCCCTGGTACTTTTAAGCACCAAGGTTTCAGAACACCAGCGGCTGGGAAGGCTTCAAATGATTACTGTATTGACAAATGATCTTTAGAAATTTTTCAGCAGATGACCCTCCCCAAACTGGTTAATTCACATGCAACATCACTAAAGGAACTTGGGTGGGGATTTATTGCAGATTAAATATCGAAAATCTGTTCTTCAATGCATCTTCTCCAGCCCCACAAAACTGACGAAATCACAGAATGATTTCTGAGAATAAGGTATTTTCCAAACCTGATCATTTAAACACAATTTCGTCTGGGGGCAATCCAGGGTTGTAATAAGATGCTTTCTTTAATAATCCTTTCTCCTCTCTAGTTAATGTGTTTTCTAATGCTTAATTTGACTGATCTTAGCTTTCATGTTTTTTACTCTTACTCTAAGGACTGTCTGCGCTTTCTCTCTAAAGGGAAAAAAAAAACCCTGCGTGCTGTCTTTCTAGGCACTGTTAGTCTGGAGAATTCGAGGGTGCGGGCCCAGCAAAGTGGACTGGTGTTTCTGCTGGATTCCAAGACTGCCTCCTCTTCAGATGCATTTGTCAAGTTGATTCACTTCGGGAATTCATGCTGCTCAAAGTAACTGAGACAGTGAATGTTTTGACCGTTTTGATGCAGAAATCTGGGAAAACAGTCATCACAATCGGGGACAGAGGTGTGAAATCCCCGGCAGGCTTTGCGCGGGGTAATAAAGATGCAGAAAACTATGAAAGCAGGTGATTTAGAGGGAGGCAGGTGCTTGAGCACTGCTGCTATTTTAAAATCTGACATTATTTTCAGTATTTATTTTAAATCTCAATGCTTGAATTGATTTAAGAAGGTCAAAGAATGTGCTCTTTTTTTTCCCCCTCAGGCAGGGAGAATTGGGATGACTCTAAAATATAAAGGAAGGAAGAATTGTCTGTGGTTGACTTTCAAAGGAGCAGGTGGCCACCTGCACCGTCCACAGAGCAACTACTGATGCCAATTCTGAACATCAAGAACAAGCAAAAAAAAAAAAGAAAGAAAAAGAAAACAGAAATGCAAATATGTCTGTGTGCATGTGTCTTCTTCCCTTGCTGTGCTGTTTCCCCAGCTTCCAGAACTGTCCCCCCAAGTCCCGCTGGCTGTGCAGGCCATGTCACTAGGGCTGCAGAGACCCCCAGATTCATAGCCACCCTGTATGTGAACCAAGGGGTGTGCTCTTACTGCTTGTCAAAACAATCCTGAAATCCCATTTTCCTTTAATAAAGTATAGTTTTGTCCTCCAGATGCACGTGTGAACAAGATGTCATCCCCTGTTTTGGTTCCGGAATGCACCCCGCTGATGTTCTCAGGCAGCAGGAAAATTACCCTATTGAAACATATTGCTGGCAGTGACTGCAGGCCACATTTTGCATCGATATCACACACATGACATATTCGGAGAACTTTGAGTAAGACCATGACTACCAAGTGATTGAAAAGATTATACAGGCTTGGGGGTTTTTCTTGGGGTAGAAAAGGTTGTGGTTCTCGATGAGTGTCTTTCAGATCAATATCATTATTTCACAAAAACATGTCACAAAATAGTTTACTTCACGGCATCTGCACACGCCTGCTTTTCCACGGCTCCACGGCCCGGGTGGAGTTGCCTGCCGTGCTTGGCTGTAGTTGTGTGGACAGTTGTGCCTCTGTATTTCCTGATTTCCCACAAATACATGCGTGTTGTTCCTCCTCAGTACAGCCAGGCATCCGAGGAAACCCCACATAGATGTGTCGGGAGAATGGGTGAGTTACACTTGCCAGTATCCTGCACCAGCTGAGGTGTGGACATGCCCGAGCACACATGCACACACACACCCACGCACACAGGAACACGTAGAAGTGTGCTGACTCCCTGTGAATTATCCAGTTGCTGAAGCTGTAGGCAGAGGCTGAAGTGGGCAGTCAGAGGTGTTGAGCATCCCCCGATGAGCTTAGCTCCTCGAGGCTCAGGTGTAGCTGCAGGTAACCCCCTGCACCCCACCACACATACCTCAGAGGCCTGGCCCGTGTCCCCACCGAGAAAGCAGAGCTGTGCTGTCACCCCTGCTGATCCTGGAGCCCAGGGAGCCAGGGGTGGAGTGAGCATCCTCCAAGGAAGCGGGAACCTCGGGAAACAGCTCCTAAGAGGCCTTGGCCGAGACTCACAGCCACTGCCCGGGGTCAGCACCGCGGCTGTGCTTCAGCTGCAGTCTCGTGTCACAATGAGATCATTTCGTGTCCAAAGTCGATCTTTAGTCCACCTCTCAGTGGATGTAGCCACATCAGTGTACAAATACCAGCTCTGGGCAAATATCTGTTCTTTTACCAGAAAGAACCAAGCAGTGGTTATCTTCATCTCAACACACAACTTTTTTTTTTTAATTAAAAAAGCACAAATACTGTCCTACAAAAACCCACCATTATTTGTTCTGTCTGAGTAGCATTGTTCACAGCAATTATTTAAAGGAGACAAAGGAAAGGGTTCAAAACAGAAATTGTTCAGTGGAAGCAGGGGTCCTGTTCTAAGCCCTGCTGCCCCACATCTGGCCGGCGGTGCTTGTCCAGAGCTCGCGCCATCCTTTCCCCAGCGATGCCATGCTGGGGGTGGAGGGGACCCGACAGGAAACCTTCCAGAATGGGAGCTCTTGTCCCCTCAGATGATGCTCTCAGATTTTGAAGGCAGTTGCCACTCTCTATTTTTCATAGACAGATTTCACTTTCTACAGATTTCTCACAGATTTTCACTTCCTATCTCTTTTTCCATTTTGTCTCTCTTTCACTCATCTATCTCCAGTTCGTTTCTTTCTTTTTTCATTAATTTTGACCACCAGGACGAGAGCTGTCCTCTGCTCCCTCCATGGCCACTGTAAAGAGCCTTGGGCAGTAGGCCTGGCCATCACGCTGTGAAAGAGGCCAGCAGAGACCAGGATTCAAAATAACAGAAACGAGCAGCCCATCCTCGGCTCACCACAGGCCGTGCCGTTTCAATGTGAGCAGAGAATTTTCCTTTTAGGAAAATAACCAGATTGCAAATTTTACTGAAACATTACATGCTTGCTTTTGTGCTGTGCTCCTTTAGTCCGTTATACTAACTGGCTCTGAAAGGAAGCTACCGCTACCAGGAGTGTTTCACAAAACCCTGTCACCACCAAGCATCTATGTCCTAGGGAACCTTCCAGACCATGCTCTTAGCACTTCCTCTACATCCTTGACATCACCTGCTGCTCAGGCACGTCTTTACCCCGCGTGGGAATGATCCTTCTGGAACTCTTGCATAAAGATCTGTGCAAGTAGCTGGGAACTGCATGAGAACAAACAGCTTAGACCTGGTGACGCGTGACTCCCTAGAAATGGGAACATCTTATGTACAGGAAGTCCAGCCGCCCTGAAGACTGAGTCCCTTTCTCGGATGAAATTCTAGGGCAAAGAAAGCTGACCAGGGACCACATGGCTCATTCACTGCAGGATCAGTCGAGGTGCCTACAACCACAGATGTAGAAACGCCTCCCCTTATAAAAGTGGGTTCTTCTCTGCGTTTGCTCTCGTTTAAGTGTGTACATCACTGAGCATTGTCTGCTCGCCGTGTGTTTGTTATTCTGTTCTGTTCGCTTTATATAAAGGAAAGTGCCCTCCCGTACTTCCCCTGATTCTGAGAGATCAATGCATTTCATGGCAATTTTATTACATCAGTGTTTATAAAGGTAAATCATTCTAGCCTGTCCCTTCCCCCAGAGGATGTGTCTGTGGATCCTTGGATCGTATTAAGTCCCAGCATAAATAGAGATGGTATCACCTTGCATGTTCTTCCCGTGGTAAACGTTGGAGCTGGCCCAGGGCCCACACCAACATGGCAGGCTTGGCCCCAGCAAGAGCGCATCTCTGTGGACTCGGCACTCTTGTCCTCTTCTCTACTTTGTTCTGAATATTTTTGGTCCAAATCCTGTGTTTATCGGGGGGCGGGGCGTGATTCAACGCTCAAGCGCAGTATTATCCTTCCCATCCCCAGTATCCCTGTTCGTGTGGACTGGTCACCAGGCATGGTCACGGCAACAACGCCCGCTGTGTCTCTGCTTTTCAATGTGGTCCCTCCCTCCCACCCCGACACTGCACACGATTGGGCCGTGAAGCACCGTCTGACACCACACTCTGTCCTGCTTCTACCTCCTTCATGGCGCCATCCCAAGGACGCTCGAAGCCGGTGCTGCCCCGGGAAATGGAGCTTGGAGACCAGTGCACACGCCTCTGGTCCATGAACACTGTACGAACTTTGAGAGATGTTTGTGGAGCTCCCCTCACCAGTGGGCATTACACCCCGGGCACCCAGAGCTACTGTTGGGCGCTAAAGGCACAGAGAGCCTGTGCTGCTCTGGACGAGGTGGGATCTGATGTGTGTCACTGGGGGTGAGGACAAGGAAGGACGCCCCATGGGGGACGTGGAGGGGCACAGGGGGCTGATGATAGGGTGATAGCGCATTACAAGTCCAAGGTTGGCTACGCAGAAATCCTCCAACCTCAGGGGGGCAAGTGCAATGTACGGAGGAGAGGGGAGGTGGCCCACAGGATGGAGGGGGCAGAGCTCGCCCTGCAGACGCCCCTCCCCAGGGCCACCAGCAGCCCTTCTCTAGGGAACCGAAGGATGGTTCAAGCACCGGGACCCTCACAGTAGGAGCCGGTCACATGGGCGACGTCAGGAAATTTTACGGCCAAATATCCTTTTTTTTTCTTATTTGAAAAGACAAATTATTAGCATTTTTAAACAATTTCAATATGTTTAATGGTTGAGAGTTAAACTCAAACTGTTCCGCTCCCTGAATGAAATGCGAGGTCTGTAAACAGGAATCTTAAGTTACCCCAAGAGTACACTCATTTTAAATTTTACTTGAAAGCGGGATGTACGTTTATTACAATTTCAAACAAAATGCTAATGCCATTAAACAAATGAGGTTTAGGCAAATTAACTGCATTTTAATATTCTGAAAGCCTATGATATAGGACATTGTGTTACGAAACATTGGCCAGAAGTATCCGTTGCAAGTGGGGTTTTCATTGCTGTGAATCTCAGGAGAATATTTGTAATTAGTATCATTTGCCTAATACTTCAGGTTAATTAGAATATTTAATTGAATAGCTGTAATCTTCAGAGATGACTATATTATGATCAAATTAGCACCATCCCGACGCATGCTGATCGCAGGACGGCAGCCTGTCTCACTTCTGCTAGCTATGCGGCTCTCTGGAGCGTTCAACAACATAAGAAAAAATCTGTTTCTTACACTTTTGAATTTTAATGATCCATTTGAACTCTGCCATCAACATTTAATTATTCCGGAAAAAAAAGTCCCAACCCTGACTCCCATATGGCATGTTGGCAAATACACTTGCCCAACAGAGGCGCCTGCACCTCTTCTGGCAGCTCTGTGGAGAGATTTAACACAGACTTTTCCCCTGAATACGAGCCCTTTTTTTAAATCGTGTTTGCAAATACAGACCAGATGAAGCTTCACAGAAGAGGTTACTAGGATACTATTGAGACACTGTTAGGAACAGCTGAATCGAGTTTGAGGATGTGACAATGGATTTGATCCTGCAGTGTCTCTGCCGGACTTTCTGTACTGTGTGCAGAGGGTCTGGGGAATCAGGTGCCTGGTTGGCTAAACCTTGTTCGTCAAAAACGCCTTTTTGGGGGAAGACGTGGGGGCAGGATGGGGGAGGTGTTCAAACAAAAGTCTTCATCCCGGCTTGAGAGAGAGGGTCTCTGACTGACAAAGTTGTTGGATGTAATCTACATATACCTGTACGTGTCCACACAAATAGTGAGCACGGTGCATATGCTTCAAACGTCTTGAGGATTTAATCACCATTATGGAGGGATTCAGGAGGTGCAGAAACACATTTAGGGAGACAACTAGAGTTTTGTCAAAATAGCATTCCAACCCCAGTGACGCCTTCTGCAGGCTGGAGATACCCTATGAGCACATTATGAAATGACGTGGAGGGAAAGCTGCCATCCAGGACATGGTTGATCCATAGACACGTCAGAATCCCAGAGGGTGGGTTTCCCCAAGGGCCAGAGCTCACAAGGTTAGTTCCACGCAATAATCGAAAAAAAAAGTTCAGAAAGGAAAGTGATTTAAATGTTGGAACAGCTTCTCATGACATAAATCATCATTAGGTTTCCGCTCCTTGCAAATTGCTTATGTCATAAACACTAACCCTCTTCACTGGGGAGACGGTCTGGAGGAAGGGGTTGGAATAAACTTCCATGGAACACGACAATTACTTAGGTTGCACGACCACCATCAGGTTTTTTTTTTTTTCCTAGATAATATTTGTTATCCTTTTCGCAAGGACTGCACATCTTTAGAGAATTCCAGAGGAACACCCCCAAAACACATGAAGGTGAGCTTTTAAAATAGATATTGTCTTTTGTTTTGAAAGGGAGAGAGGAGCTGAACATAGGGAACTGATTTTAGCCGTGCCGGTAAATAACGTAAAGACGAGAGTTAACGAGGGGCACATGTCATAATACAAATTTTCGTTTTGATTTGCTGACAAGAGTTAAAATTGCATGCCCGTAACTCACAGTACTGGCAAAAGCAGAGCGCATTGGCACGAGAACAGTCAGCAATAGGATGGATCTGAGTGGTGATCACATACAAATACTGAGTGACGTCTTCAGCAAAATTCTTGAAGATGTACTTGGCTGATAATTGAGGCTATGGAAAAAGTAAGAGTCATAAAGCCTGGAAAGTCTTTAACGAAAGGGGAAGAACAGTACAACGCGAGTCGGAGGAGATCATCGCGGAGTGTAAATAGTCTTAATACGAGCTGAGGTCGATGAGCTTTCTGGCGGTGAGACGAGACAGCCAGGGACTGGTCCCGGGCTCACTCTGATGGGTTTGGGACCACGGCTAACGCAGGCTGCTCTCCACCCGGAGTTAAAGCAGTGGCACTTCCACTGACACTTGATTATCACCGCTTTTGCTTTTGTTTTCAAATCTCTTTCAAATAGTCACGTAAAGTGCAGTCTTAAGCAGCCGTTTAAAAACACCTTGAGAATGCATCTTCCTTCTGAAGGTAGTGCATCATGGGTGTTTTCTTGTATGAAATCTTGAGAAATGGCTGCAGAAACGGCATGTGTCACCAGCAGACCGAGCCTGGCGTTACTCATCTCTAAATTTGGGCTTAGCATTGCTTTGTGCCAAACCAGTTCTACCCTCTGTGAGCTGCTGTTATATTTAGATAGATACATTGCAGTATTCATAGGTATCTTTAAAAACATTTTCCCCACTCCTTAAATTTGGAGAGCATCTGCTGAAACAGCCACTAATCTCGAGTAACAGTACTGTGATGTGCTCTGTCTCCTTAGTGGAGGTGTTCCCTGCACGTGCAAGATTCTTCCCGAATTAAAAAATCTGCTCAGCTAATTGTGGAACAAATTTTCACCAACCCTCTTTGAGACTCCAGCTCGAAGTATTCTCCCATCTATTAAACAGATGGCAGATAAGATTGTAAACATATTTGCTTCATATTGAAGAGATAGGTTCTGGCATGATACTAATTAACAGATTAAATGACTGACTGCATCACATTAAAGTTAAAAGCACTTTGTAAGTTTGTCTTGGGTAGTTATTTACTTTGACAATAGCAAAAGCAGTGAAAAACTGTTCCATGTTTCCCCAGCAACAGTATATGCAGTGAGCCGTTTTCTTTTTTAAAACTCCGTATTTTATTATGATGCATTTGACTTTCATTACAGTCACTCATTACAAAACGTATGTGCATTTAATCCGTTTCCGAGGGCTGCGTATTCTCACATCCTATTCGCTGGCTCTGGGATTATGTCTTTGGTCTGTGCCAGGATGCACAGAGGAGGCATTGCTGCTCCCCGTCTCTCAGACTTGAGGGGAGTTCTTCAGGAGAGGCGCCTCGGCTAGGCTAGCACCGTCGGCCACGGCAGCGACGCAGTTGGGGACCGTTTCTGTGCAACTTGCTTAAAGGGACACAGTTCCTTGCTGCTCTGCATCTTCAAGGATACCAGTGCAATCAGTGCACGGCGACTAAGAATGCTGGCGTGTGACATGTGGAAGAACCTGGCAAGGTTTAGCACGTTGGCCGTTCATGCTGGGCCCCGGGGAGCTCACTGACACAATGGGAGCAAAACGACCCCCTCTTCCTGTCACGGGGGTGTCGCAGATTCTTAAATAAATCGCATGGGCGAGTCACTTCAGGCTAGGTACCACCTGGAGGCGTTCACTCCGGAATGAAAGGGGAAAACATTTTGTTTGGGTGGAGAAATGGGTAAGTTATCTAGAAAGGTCTGTATGCCTCAGAGCTTATATGTTTGGTCAGAAAAAGAATTTTAGCCTGAATTGCTGAGGCATTCAAGTTCTTGACCTCAGTTTATATGCTTGGGCATATAGATTGTTTCTCTTTCTTATGGTTATTCTTTTTCTTGGCACACTTTATAAAGAAACAGGCCTTTACAAAAAATAATCTGAAAAGGCCACATTCTAAGATCCTTGCTAGCTGGGTATAAATACAGGACAGTAACACTTAGGCAAAATGAACTTATGTAAAGGGGCCATACCAAACTTTACCCAAATCTTTCCATTTCTAGTGGATTTAGTAAAAACTGGTGAACCAGTTACATCACTAGGTAATTGATCAACGGTAGACTATCCCAGGAGAAAAAATGTATGCATTATTTGGCAAAAATAATTTGCTATGTGATAGCTGAAATGTGACTACAGATTATATTCAGAGAGACATAGACTTATAACTGTAACATTTCCAAAGGAGACTAAACACATCTCTTGTTGGAGGTCAGCAGTGTAAATTAAGGCAGTGATCACCAGCCATCAGTAACCAAGCAGGAATCGCTCATGAATGGTTAAATGGCTCAAAGAGCAAAGCAAACTCCAAATTATCTCAGTGTCCTGACTCGTTCGAATTTCTTAAACCAAGCAAAAAGATTCCACCTTCAAGCACTATCTCATATGCCCAGAACTCAAATTCAATATGCGTTCACATTTTTAGTTTTCATCCCAGGTACAGTTTTAAGCGTGCAGCATTTTAGACTTGGGAATGAATATTCTCCATGGAAGGTCATTTTCTTCCTGCTCTGCGTGTCCCTAACTAGTGACATGGCCGAGCTAGCTGTCCAAGGCCTTACTGCCGGGAGTCCTTCTGTGGACCAGGGGGATGTGTGAGTGACAGGCCCCAGTGCATCCCCTGGGCTTCAAGACCATGCATATGAAACAACATAAAACACCTTTCAGTGGATATCTTAACTGAATCCTTTGCATAGCATTCTCCGTCCCCTTTTTTTAATGCCACATATTTTTAGGAAACATTTTACGTATGGGGTAACTACTTTAAACAACAGGCTTTGTCACATAGTGGGACGAAGGTAACTTCTTCTACTTTCGGGAAAATCTTTGGGAAGCAGGACACGCTGCGCTGGTCAGACCACAGAGGAAGGGAGAGGCAAGCTTGTGTAGCAGGAACGGGACAGTCGTGAATGCATCTGACCTCACAGGTGGAAACGGCGTGTCCGAGACCGTCCAGTGATTTATGTTTCACTGCTTCTTCCTTCGCTCCCTGCTCCCTCCTCCTGGAGCCCAGCGTGTTGTGCTGGGAAGAAAGATTTTCAGTCTGACACTTGGGTTTGATTCTCAGCTTTACTGAATGAACTTTGATGATTCACACAGTAAACGTGACCCCGATATTCATAAACAAGATGGAGAAGAGAGTAAACACTCCCTGGGGGCAGTCACAGTCTTGAACGAAACGACACGCTGAAAGGCCTCTGTGTTCGTCCATGTACGTCAATTAAGAGAGGTTTTCTAATAAAACGGAGCCTGAGATTTGCTTTTCAAAGGATGCATTTGGTAAAGGAAATGCATCTGTACAAGTGTGCAAGCCAAGCTCAGATTCCTCTCATTCCCCAGTGATGATGTTATCCTGAGACCCCCTCAGAGTTTGTCAAAACAACTTAGGTCAGATCTCTGCAAGGCGGTCTCAGTTCTTAATTTCCAGTTAGTGAATATGCTTACAATCTGAATTGTTTGCCGTTACTGTTGATTTTTAATAAAACTGTGACCAGGTAACGTGTGGTTTTCCTCATGTGGGGTGAGACCACATAGCGAAGACAGAACCGGCCTTGGAAATGCGGGTTTTAGCTGCCGCTCTGCCCCGTTAGCTGTGTGATCGCAAGTGAGCGATTACACCTCCCTGGAAAGCCCACTTCACTTATTAAATGGGGACCTGAGTCAGCTGATGCCAAGGTCCATTCTACACATTTTCCTCATTTAAGAATTTGGAAAAGGGTTATTTTCGCAGGAAGGTGTTCAGAGTAATGAATGGCAGGCCCACGCGTCTCCCGACAGCCCAGCATCTTTGATTTCTTCTCTTGAACGAGTCAAGTAGATTTGTTGTAAGGAGGATGTAACGTCCTAAGGGTACGAAGCACGTTTTTATTTGAATATGATACAAGAAAAAATACGATTTCCACGAGTGAGTGCAGCTTTTCTCACTTCATTCATTCTTCTCCCTTTGGTATAATCCACAGGAAAGGACCCGCACTCCACCATGACACAATCATAGCAAGTTAATGCTCATTGCAACGGAAATCGTGAACACAAATTTTTTGGGCAACTAAGACCACCTTGATTAAGTCAAGTATCTATCCTCTATCTATGCATCCATCCATACTGCAGTCCAAACAATCACAATGATTGAATTTATATTACGTCGAATACTTGTTTCAGTTTTAATTTAAATGTAGCATGAACTACTACAAAAGGTCTGATAATTTGGGAAATGGGGGGAAAAAAGAAGAGAAAAACACAAAGTTAAAAAGATCCGTTTTGAATCCGTGAAAATATTTCTACATGTGGACAATCGGGAATGTCCGACATATTTGTTTCTGAAGAAGTCCTGAGAGCAGCAGAGACGTTCACCAATAGGGTTCCCAGTTCTAATAATATGTTCGTGATCCCCTAATGATTTTTAAAGAAAGCGACAAAACAAAGATTCATCAATTAGTAGAGAATTCAGAATTTTTCTTCAAATAATATCGCTACTTGCAAGGAAAAGGTTTTCTTGTTTTGTTTTAGTTTTTTAAAATAAAACAATTTCCTCCGGATGTGGCAGTGTGCCCATAAGCTATTAACTTTTCAAAACTGATGAAGAAGAGACAGATAACATATTACCTTTGGGGAAATAATTGACAACTAACCAAAACTTCAAGGGAAAAGTCCAAGTAAAATATGTCTATCAACGTCATAAGTTATCTGTCTATTCACAAGATACACTACATTTCCTAAGTGGTATCAGATGTCAGGTTTGAGTATATTATTAAAGATCATACTTATGAATACTAGGGCTGTAAAATGATCCGTGATGCCTTGAATTTAAGATTTCTTTCCAAGCAATCAGGGAAGGTCTCAAATCCAAATAAAATAAGAATGTGAGTGAAAAATTTACTCCTTATTTATAGAGAAGAGTGGGAAGATGCCTAATAATCCAGCAACATGCACCCTTTTAAAGGTGAAATGACTGAATCTGGACAAACAGGAAAACAAAGAAACAATTATTTTATCAATTCCGGTGGAAAACTTTAAATGAGTTCAACTAAAATAATAAATTAAATGATAAAAATTTAACTAAAAAATATAGAGCTCAATAAAAATGAGATAATTTGGTTGGTTGGTTTGGTTTGAGGATGTTTGTTCAGGCTTGAAATAACTCCTACTTTCCTGAGTAGATCTGCTCAGTAAAGCAGATTGAGTTCACTTTACCCAAAACTGACTTAACCAAGAAGTTTCAACCTGGACTAAATACCGTTTTGCCCTTAATAATCTATTCACTGTAATTCCATAACCTTTGCATTAAAGAAACTGTACCTACATCTTAAAAGAATGAAAAAAGCTGATTTTCTTTTTCGTGCAAAAATCAGTTCAGCCCTTCAAACTTTCAGGTTTGGGATGCAATGTATGATTACAGGGTTGTACAGGGAACAACCCTAGGCCAGGGGAGGTGACTCCAGGGCAGTCCACGCAGAGGGGACCCTAGGGTGGTCGAGTGCAGAGTCTGCACAACCAGTGGCAGTGGTGCTTTAGGCTGATCACACGGGAAACCTGAAAAATCAAGACTTTCATGACGGTAGACCCAGCAGAAAGCAGTGAGGTGCAACTCTGCAGCCAAGGGCACCCACAGAGCATCCCCTGGGCCTCTGCTGTACATTTCAAGTCCTCCACCGCCAGAGCTGGCAGCACCCATTCTGGCCCATCCTGGCTTCCTGTCCCCTCTTTGGCATCCTCGTCACCCCCCTTCTCCCCCAGTTCCACCACTGGCAGGGACGGGCGGGAGAAAGAGGCCTGAGCTTGGGATGGAGACACCTCAGTTCAAGCTCAGACCTCAGGCAGGTCCCTGATGTCTCCCCCTCCCCTTCCTTGTCCGTGGAATAAGAAAGAACAAGGTGACTTTTGAGGATCCTCTCCGTGTAATAGATGTGCTGAAATATTTGCTTTACATGCTTCCGCCTTACAATCCTGTGAATAGGTTTTATAATAGTCAAGAGCAATTGCGAGTCGATTATGTGTCAGTCACATTCATTTACACGAGTTTATTTCATTCCTTCCCCAAAATTTGGTGTCGTCTCCGTAGTGTGTGGAGCCTGACAGTGTGTGACCGACCGAGGCAGTTTTGAAATCCAGATCGTCTTGGCCCCGAAGCCTGAACGCCCGACCAATCAGTCTACATCCCACCCTTGTGGGAGTATCTGAGTGGATCGCGATAGCAGGAGCTTCATTTTACTTGGGATTGCTACAGAAACTATGTCACGATTGCACTTCAGTGACGTCATGCTGCAATTCAAGGTCAAGAACCGGGGTCGGGGGGAGACACAGGTAAGAGGTGAGGGACAGGTGCCGGGGCGAGCAGGCGCTTGAACATTTTCTGAGACCCACCAGGGGCTAAAGGGTCCTGGGATGACTCTTTCCTTTCAGACCCCTCCCAATTCTAAGTTCTCTGAACAGGTTCACCTTGTAGCGAAGTCCCATGTTAGAGGGCGAAGTGGTTTTTCCACCACAGACTTTCATGAAAGTCCACATTCATCAAGTGGGAAACTCAATATCGATTCTCTTTTTCCTGATGAAGACAACAAAGAAAAGAAAGATCAGAATTTGTTCCAAAAAAAAAAAAAAAAAATCTCTTACAGCCGCCTCTGGAAGATGAACATTTTGAAATTTTCCTAGGAAAAATGCCAAAACACAGCAATAAGAGTGGCCAAGGTTGCAGTGCAGATGACAGTGTTACACTCCTGTAGGTTGGAGGATTCTCTTTCTCATGTCTCTAAAAGATAGAAAATGATGATGCTGTGGGAGGGAAACTTTTGTTTGAAAATGGTTGGTAATTGGAAACTGCAATTTTTATCAATGCTCTGAGATTTATTTCCCCCAAAAGACCTTGATTTAAAATGACTAACTACGGGGACTTCCCTGGCAGTCCAGTGGTTAAGGCTCTGCACTTCCACTGCAGGGGGCGCAGGAGGTTCAATCCCTGGTCAGGGAGCTAAGATTCTGCAGGCCAAAAAGAATTAAAAATAAAATAAAATAAATAAAATGATCTATTACTACTTTCAGAAACAGCAGCGTCAGTATAATCTTCAGCTCGCCCCATTATCATGACAGAAATAGTGATGAGCAGGAGAGTCACCGAGCATTTTCTTTTTATAAAATATCGTTGTGTTAATTCTGGAAGAGACCATGAGCACACCTAGTGCAAACATCTTGTGATTAAAACTTTGAAGACTAGACACTTCTTTCTGAGTATAGCTAAATATAAAAAAGGAAGATTTATTTATTTAATGACGACTATGTTCCCATGTCTTGCTGTGACCTTCGGTTGTTTCAGATTTATTGAACTAGAACTAATCTTGTTACAATAACTTATCTATCTATCTACCTATCTATCTGTCTATCATCTATCTAGTCATTTAGCTGGCTAGATGTATATTCATATATTTAACTCTGTGTGTACGTCTGAGTATTTCTTTAAGAGAGATTACAATTAGTTAATATGAAAACATGTAAGAATTCTGTTAAGCGGGGGCTAGGTTTGGTATATATCCACCTGCTACTGCCAGATTTTGCTAAAGTCTTACTTAGTATTAAACACATCGACAATAAATAGAATTCTTAATTCAATAAGTGATTACATCTAAAAAAAGATCAGAAAGGTTAAAAATGACCCCCATGTCTTTTCCCAAACCTTCCCAGACTCCACACAGTGAAAAAGCCTCCTTGAAATCCAGCACTCAGGGGCTCCATAATGAAGTGAGACAGTCAAACATGGTCTGTGCTCAGGGACCCAGGCTTGCAGCTCCGGCTTGCTTTTCTCCTTCCAGCTGTGATGTGGCCTGTGAGATGCAAACACTGCTGAGCCCCCAGTTGCCAGAGACGGAGCAAAGTTTGAGAAGGCACAGGTCAGTCGTGAATAAAAGGCCGAGCATTCCCCTCTCCACAGCGTAGAGCGAGAAGCCTGAACTTTCCAGCTGCATTGATTGTATGTTATAAACCTGCAACTCTTTCTTTCTATTATTAGTTGTTAATGCTTTATTTATTTTGCAATAAATCTTTTGGAAGCATGTGTTTTAAAAGCACATATTTCGTTAAAAAATTAAGTACCGACTTTCCGTTTTTCAAGAAAGTTTATGACGTATGTAATTTGTACACAATATTCCACATCATTTATCATCTCCCATGGAAGCCATAGTAACGTCATTAACTTCATACAAATCTGAAGATACTGAAAGGGTCTTAACCCGCCTTCAGGAAAGTTAACAGAGTCATGAGAAGGTGGGGCCCAAATATAATGGTTTATCAGACGCAGCTGCCTTAGGAATCTTTCTTATTTTATTTTATTTTAGGCCATACCACCTGGGCCCTTGGCAGTGAATGTGCTGAGTCCTAACCACTGGACTTCCAGGGAATTCAGGAATCTTTAAATATCATTCTAAGAAGTATGACTTTTCATTTAGATAAGATGAGAGTTCTTCTAAATTAATATTGAATATTTTTAATTCCAAGTTTTCTGAATATAGAAAAGTGAAGCAAAAACTGTTGACTCATTAGCAAAATAAATTTGCAAAGGTAAATAATGACAGTTTTATATCAGTGTCATTAGTTGGTTTAAATAGAAAAAGTTATCATTTTCAATAACGGATCAATATTTTTACTCACTTCTCAGAATCCAAATTTGAGTTCATCCAATTAAAAGTGAAATTTGTGAGCTTACTACGAATACTATAAAGTTGGATAAAATGTTAACATTTAAAAGAAAATTCTTTGCTTTGGTGGTGATCATAAAAATGCAAATTTGGGGGTAATAGCATTACGGTAAAAATAGTATTCTTACTAAATTCTGAAACCTTTGAAGCATCAGTGTGTCTAAAATTGGTTGTCATGCATGCATAATTCATAATTGCATCCAGGGAAGGTGTGGTATTCTACCAATGGAAATAGCAGTTGTGCTTGCAAAAATTTAATATTTCACATTACACAGGATAATGAACTACAAAATTTTGTGAAGAAACTAATGCTGGCTGTTAAAGATTATTTTGACATATAATAGTAGGCATGTCCCATCGTCAAGCAGACATAACAATTCTTTGAGCATTAAAGAGCTCTTTTAGGCGTCAACCTAAATGTCCTGTGATGAAATCAAATATTTTCTAAATAACTCCTCTACATTTTATTTTATTTTGTAAAAAATTATTTAGAAGTATTTAATCAAACTCTTTAATCAAAGCTTTGCTGAAAAACTTCAGTTTTTTTATTTTAACGTCTTTATTGGAGTATAATTGCTTTACAATGGTGTGTTAGTTTCTGCTTTATAACAAAGTGAATCAGCTATACATATACATATGTTCCCATATCTCTTCCCTCTTGCGTCTCCCTCTCACCCTCCCTATCCCATCCCTCTAGGTGGTCACAAAGCACCGAACTGATCTCCCTGTGCTATGCAGCTGCTTCCCAGTAGCTATCTATTTTACACTTGGTAGTGTATATATGTTCATGCCACTCTCTCACTTTGTCCCAGTTTACCCATCCCCCTCCCCGTGTCCTCAAGTCCATTCTCTACATCTGTGTCTTTATTCCTGTCCTGCCCCTTGGTTATTCAGAACCTTTTTTTTTTTTTTTTAGTTTCCACATATATGTGTTAGCATACTGTATTTCTCTTTCTGACTTACTTCACTCTGTATGACAGACTCTAGGTCCATCCACCTCACCACAAATAACTCAATTTTGTTTCTTTTTATGGCTGAGTAATAGTCCATTGTATATATGTGCCACATCTTCTTTACCCATTCATCTGTCAATGGACACTTAGGTTGCTTCCATGTCCTGGCTATTGTAAACAGAGCTGCAATGAATATTGTGGTACATGACTCTATTGAATTATGGTTTTCTCAGGGTATATGCCCAGAAGTGGGATGGCTGGGTCCTACGTTAATTCTATTTTTAGTTTTTTAAGGAACCTCCATACTGTTCTCAACAGTGGCTGTATCAATTTGTATTTCCACCAATAGTGCAAGAGGGTTCCCTTTTCTCCACACCCTCTCCAGCATTTATTGTTTATAGATTGGTGTGAAGAGATACCTCATTGTAGTTTTGATTTGCATTTCTCTAATGATTAATTATGTTGAGCATTCTTTCATGTAAAACTTCAGTTTTTGAAGCTTTGGTGAATTGCATCATTGACCAGCCCCCAAATCACTCCTTAAAAAAAGTAACTTACAAAGAGGAAGACAGAAATGGCCCCATAGAGCAAGGAAGGAACTGAACAAGGTAAATGCCATACACTCCAAGAGTTTATAAGATGTAGTTTAGAATTTAATAATTACATTTGGAATATCTTAACGTATGATAAATAACTTCTGATGGACCTTCTGTTACTAATTATAGTCACGAACATTCTGAATGCAGGAGAAATGAAATTGAGAATGCCTATGATTTTACATCATCTGAATTTGGAAAACTTTACTCAGGAATCATTAACAGAGTACCTTCATTTCAGAGCTTTTCTTATGTGGTGTTATATATATGAGGATTTTTTCATTTTTGCCCCTGAATAAAGGGGAAAAGGTAGTAATTGAGAAAACATAGAGGCTGAAATATATACATATCTCGATATAAAAAATAGAATTAAGAATATCTTCCATTTAGGAGAATTTTCTGGGCTTACCAAGTAACTTCATATTAATAAAGAGACTCTTCTAAAAAAAAAAGTATGGTTTATGAGTCAATTGAAAATGTCAGTAATTTCAAACTTATTCATCATAAATTCAACTTTTGAAGAATAACTAAAAGAAATAATATGAAAAATTCAAAGTAATATGAGGTTTTTAAAAAATCTTCAGAAGAATGTGAAGACTTTGGTACAGAGAAAGATATGCCTTAGAAACTGATTATATCATGGACATGTCCCAAGAATATGTAATTATACTGCTTCTGCTTATTTAATGTATTAATGAATTAATAAATTTATTATGTTTAAATACTAATACATAATTAACAATTAATGTTAATAAAAATTGTTAACAGTTTGCTTTAGTGTATACAGATATGTTATTTCTGTTTCAGAAATAATTTAAATTTTACAATAGTTTTGAATAGAACTATTTTATGGATTTATCAGTAAATTTAAATTGTCAGTCAATAAATAAACACTTTAGTTAGATAATTTTAGTTGTTTTTTTATCCTTTCTTTTTCCTCTGAAAAATGTTTTTGTTTGGATGGTAAATTACATGCTCACGTACCTATACACTAGACCTTGTTCCAATGTTATATTTAAAAGAAAGCACCTGGACTTCTGTTTTTAACTAGGATCTAGAGAGAAACAAGAGACTACTGCTTCCACTCTAACCATGAGGATAATTTAGATAAAGCTACAAAACCATAGTTTTAACACCCATCTGAGAGCTAAAGATGCACAGAAGACTGCATAGGCTTAAATCTAGAAATTAATATGTCCTTTCTAAGCAAGAAAATACTCACATCTTCTTTCACTTCTGGTGGAGCAAGGTGAGAAAGAAAATGCCAGTGCATTTAGAGAGTAAGGAGAAACTAGAAGAAATTTTAAAGGACATTTAGTGACCATGTGTAGTCTGGCATGGAGGTTTAAAATCCTGATAACCCTGAATTAACTGTTTCCCAAAGCCTAGGGGAACATGGCAGAGAGAAATTGCCAAAGATGCGGAAAGCCTTCCCAGCAACTCAAAAATCTGACAGCTAACCTATGTTACAGAAAAAGATCTCGTGTGTTTCAGAAAGATGGCAATTCGACAAAGAATAAAGAAATCTTTAGAGCTTTTGCAGTGCTCAGATTTCAAGGCCAGCAGAAGGTAAGTTCTTGATCCTCCCTCCAAAACCTTCTGAAACCAGTGTTGATCAAAATCTAACTAAAGCTCCAAAAATGAAATTTACCAAATTCAACAGTAGTTTGAATTTGGTGGACAAATTGCCCATGCTTTGAGTCTGACAGAAAAAGGGCATGCCATTTTCTGGGTAAGTATTATTTATTTTAGTCTCTATTGTTGCTTTATACACAATGTCTGGAACACACTAAAAAATTAAAAGACACATGAAATAAATGTAAATATTACCCATGGTCAGGAGAAGAAGACAGAGAAGTGCCGATACAGTGTCATAAGATATGGACTTTAAATTACTATGAGATAGTGGAAAAATTGAACAATATGTGCAAAAAGATGAGGAAGTTTACCAGAGATTTAAAACTATTTTAAAAAGTAAGTAAATTTGAAGACAGAACAATACAAATTACTCAGACCAAAAACACAAGGAAACATCATAATCAAGATAATTATGGAAGAACCATGATAACGATAACAGGATTGAGAGTTTGAGATTTGAGAAACAATATCACTTTACTACAGATATAATTGGAGACCCATAATGAGAAGAGAGTGAATAGGGCAGAATGAGTGTTTAAAGAGATAATGGTGATAATTTTTTAACATTGATGAAGGAAATCAACCCACTGATCCAGAAAATCAATGAAACCCAATACAATACCAAAACAAAGCCCAAACCTACATCTAGGCATATAATATCCAAACTTCTGAAAAACAAAGAATCTGAAAAACAGTGTAAAAGATAATACAAAAGGAAACTGTTTCCCATCAGGAAAACAAACAAAAAACCCCAAAAAACCAGAGGTCAGAAGCAAATAGCTTGACAAATTTAAGTTCTGAAAAACTTAAAGAAAAAAAAAGGAGACTCTCAAACCAGAATTCTACATTTAGCAAAAATATTCTTCAAAAGTGAATTTTTTCAGGTGAAACAAAATTAAAAGAGTTCATGACCAGCAGATCTGCCTTAAAAATACAAGCCTAAGTCCTTCGGGCCAAAGGGAAACCACACCAGATCTTCAGGAAGGAACAAGAGGATAAGAATGGTAAATAAAAGCCCATTTTTCTTCAATTCTCTTATTTTCTTTAAAAGTCACATGACTCTTTAAAACAAAACTTTACATTTTATATAAAGTGGTACAATTATAACTGATAGACAATGAGAAATGATGCATATTGTAATCTCTAGAGAAACAGTTATAAAAGTAACATTAAAGATATAGTTAAAAACACAAAATAAGAATTAAAATAGACTACTAAAAATATTCAATTATGTCAAAGAAGCTGGGAAAGAATGAAACAAACACGAAAAGAGATGGCACTATAGAAAAACCAACATCAACATAATAAACCCAAATCAAACTGTACTACATTAACTTTATTTGCCCTAAACAACCCAGTTAAAAGACAGAGAATGGTGCCCCAGGTGAACTGAACTGATTTTGAATTTGCTGTTGAAATGAACACAGATGCCTGACCCTGAGAGTGTTAAAAGGTCATTACACAACTAGGATCTCTTCAAATTAAGTTCTGTTTTCATCACAGTGCCTATTAAAATATGAGTAATAAAAATGTGCTCATTTGAAGATATATATATTTTATTATATATTATGTATTTTAATTATGATTATTACTAAAACTCAACAATTCTGAGACAATTGTTTAGAATTTAGACCCATAAGCATTTTTAAGCCTTTTTTAGAGCAGTTTAAAGTTAGAGCAAAATTGAGAGCAAGGTACAGAAATGTCCTATACATGCCCTGCCCCCAGACATGCACAACCTCTCCCAGCATCGATGTCCCCCACCAGAGTGGTGAACTTGCTGTGACGGATAAAACCGTTGTGTATGTATGTATGTAACTGACATATTGTGTATGTCAATACGCTCTACCTATCCATCCTGTACATCACTGGATGTGCAAGTTTATTCATTCCCCGACTGAAGGACATCTTGGCTGCTTCCAAATTTGGGCAGTTAAGAACAAAGCTGCTATAAACACCCCTGTGCAGGTTCTTATGTGGACCTATGTTTTCAACTCCTTTGAGTAAATACCAAGGAGCATGATTGCTGGATTATATGGTAACACTGTGCCTAGCTTTGTAAGAAACTGTCAAACTGTCTTCCAAAGTGGCTGCACCAGTTTGCATTCCCTTCAGTGAATGAGCGTTCCTGTTGCTCCACATTCTCATCAGCATTTGGTGCTGTCAGTGCTCTGGGTTTTGGCCATGCTAATAGGTGTAAAGTGGTGTCTCATTGTGTAAAGTCACAATTCTCAGACGACATATGATGTGGAGCATCTTTTCATAGGCTTATCTGTCATCTGCGTATCTTCTTTGGTGAGGTGTCTGTTAAGATCTTTGGCCCATTTTTTAATCAGGTTGTTTGTTTTCTTACTGTTGAGTTTTAAGTGTTGTTTGTATATTTTGGATAATGGTTCTTTATCCCGTAGGTATTTTGCAAAGCTTTTCTGCCAGTCTGTGGCTTGTCTTCTCATTTTCTTGACATTGATTTTTTCAAAGCCGAAGTTTTTAATATTAGTGAAGTCCAGCTTGTCAATTCTTTCTTTCATGGATTGTGCCTTTGGTGTTGTGTGTAAAAAGTCATCGCCATACCCAAGATTACCTAGGTTTTCTCCTATGTTATCTCTAGGAGTTTTATAGTTTTGTATTTTACAGCAGTTTTTTGCAAGAAGTGAATTGTACAGAATTGCAGGCACATGGTGATAATAAAAAGCAGACAAAGTAAAAGGCAGCTTTATTATTAGTTCCAAATTCTCCACGGATAATGCACCCTCTTATAGCCTGCAACCTCAGTCCTGCCTTCCTGATTAGAACACCTATAAGCTATACAGGTCCACAACTGCCAAGTCTCACTTTAGAAGTCCTTTTATGTGGGGAGTTTTTTTTTTTAATTCCAAGATTTGAGTTGGTGCAATTTCTATGTCTATCACAACACTCTTTGTCTTTCCCCTATCACCACTCATAACAGTTGAGTTTTCACTTGTCTATTTAATGTCCTACCATTTATTGGGTTTCAATAGAGTTCACTAGAAATTCACATCTTTAAGGATGGGATATATCTATAGCTCTCTGTCTCTATCTATCATCTATGTATGTATGTATGTATGTGTCTCTCATCTATCTACTTTACCATTTAGTTTAGCATATAATATACTACCTAGAAAATAAGAAGTGCTTATGAAATGTTGGCTGAGTGGTTATAAATCCACAGTGTAGAAAATATTTCCAATATACTTCACTGGAATAATTGATTAATATTTGGAAGAAAACATGAAATAGCTCTTACAGAGTTCAAAATAAAGATAAATTAGAGTTAAATAATGTTAAAAGGGCCTAAATGAATAGAAGACAATTTGGGTGAAGCATTATTTAATACGTGCATGAGGTAGGTTTTTTTGCCCTTTGTACTTTAGTTCTTATATTTAGATGTAGTTTACGTTATTAAAATTTTCCTGGCTTTCACAGTTAGGTCTATTATTCATCTCAAATTATTTTTGGTATATGTGTCAGGAAAGGGTCAGGGTTAATTGTTTTCCCTGGTGAATATCCAGTTGCCTAAGCACCAATTATTGAAAAAAAATCCTGTCAGCACTGAATTGCATTGAGGTCTTTGTTGTAAATAAGTTAGCTGCACATATGTGGGTCTGCTGTAGACACTATTTTCAGTTCATTGGTCTTTTTTTTTTCTTGCAGGATAACACCATACTGCTCCAGCCACCATAAATTTTATTAATTTATACTATCTGGTACACTGACTTCTCATATTTTTTTTCTTTTTCAATATTACCTAAATAATTCTATGTTACCTCATTTGACTATACATTTAGGATTAGTTTTTCAATTTTCACACAAAAAAGTACAGGAATATTGATTGGAATTACATGTAACTTATAATTCAATTTGTAAAATATTGACATCTTCAAAATACTGCATATTAAAATCCATAAACATGAAACATCCTCTATTTATTTAGTTTTCTTTAATTTTTCTCAGTAATGTTTTGAAGTTTCCAGTGCAGATGTTTTTTCGTAACTTTTGTTAGACTCATTCTAGGTATTTTCTTTTTAAACAATTATACTATTCATAATATTACTTTAAAATGTTTTTCCTGTTTCAATATTGCCCGTATATGGAAATATAATTGAATTTTGTATATTGACCTTGTATTCAGAAGACTTTTAAATTTTACTTATCATTTTTAAATGTTTTTGTAGGTGTCTTTGTATTCTCCAAGTACACAAGTATGATACTTGAGGAAATATGATGGTTTTATTTCTTCTTTTCCAATTTTAATATCTTTCATTTTCTTTCTCTTTCCTTGTTACATTTGCTAGGACACCTAGTATATGTTGAAAATAAAGGGCAATGGTGAATGTTGTGGTCGCCTTCCTGAACTTAGGATGAAGGCATTCTGTATTTCACCACTAACTATGATTACAGCTATAGGGTTTTATAGATATATTTTATCATTTTAAGAAAATATTTTTTCTATTCCTGGATTTCTGATAGTTTATCATGAACAGGTGTAGAATTTTATCAAATGATTTTGGGCATCTAATGAGATGACCATATGTGTTTTCTTCTTCATTCTTTTAATGTAGTGATTTATGCTGGTTGCGTTTAAAAGTAAACCTTGCCTTCTTGTAATTGTCTACTTTTGGTCATGGCAAAAGAATGTATTTTAATATATTTTTGCATTATATTTGCTACTATTTGATTTAAGATTTTGGCTTCTATGTTAAGAGATATTGGTCTGTAATTTTTCTTTATTTCAATGTCTTTGTCAGGTTTTCCCCTAAAGATCAAGAAAGCAAGGCTATCTGCTTTTATCACTTCTGTATGACATTACACTTCATGTCTTACCCAGAGAAATAGGCAAGAAAAATGTTACAAGAATTGTGAAGGAAAAAGTAAAACCATTGTTATTTGCAGGTGACATGAAATCTCAAAAAAACTAAAATAAAATACTCCATTTGAATTAGCATGTGAATTTAGGTAGGTCTCAGGATATAAGGTCCATATATAACATGACAGTGCAACAATTTCTACCAACTACAATGAACAAAAGGAAATTGAACTTTTAAAATTATGGTTCACAGTATAATTTTAAAAATCAAATACCTAGGAATAAATCCACACTGAAAACTACAAAACATTGCTAAAAGAAGTTTAAGACTTAATAAATGGTGAGATGTACCATTTTCATGAATAGAAAGACTCAACATTAAGACGTTTGTTCTCTCAAAATTAATCTATAGATTTCATCAATCTTATCAAAATCACAGAAGACTTTTCTAAGAAGTTGATAAACTGATTTTAAAATTACATGCAAATACAAATTACATAAAATATGCAAGACAAATGAAGGACAAAGATAAAGGACTCACTCTAGCTGATTTCAAGAGTAACTAGAAAGCTACATTAATTGAAATAGTGTAATTATGCAATAATCAAAGATAAAAGGTCAACAGAGCAGATAACCACAAGCCAGAACCACAGATACACAGTCAATCACATTTCAATCAATGTGCCAAGATAATTCAAAGGGAGAAGGAAATCTTTTGGGACAAATAAACAGACACACATAAAAATAACCTTAAGCCATCACCTCACTTCATACACAGTAATTAATTTGTGATGTGCCTAAACAGGAAAGGTAGACCCCACACACTTGAGGTAGACAAATATTTCTTGGAAGAAAACAAGCATGATTCATAAAAGAAAAATTAGGTTTTAATCAAAAGACACCATTAAGAAAATGAATAAGCAAACCACAGATTAAGAAAAATATGCAAAACATATTTCATTGAACACACTTTTATTGGTTATATATAAAACTATTTTATCAAAAGTAGGAAAAGATACCCCAATTTTTAAAAATAGGCAATAAAAGACATGTCATCAAAGGAGATATGAGAATGTCCACTGTGTTTATGGGAGATGTTCAATATTATAGTTATCAGGAAAATGCAAATTAGATACCACTTCACACCCACTAGGCTGGGGGAAAAAAGCCTGTTCTAACAGATTTCCGTGAACGTTTGCGTTATGAGCTGAATTGTGTCCCATAAAATTCACATGTTGAAGCCCTAAGTCCAGTACCTCAGAATGCGGCTGTATTCGGATGTAAGGCCTTTAAAGAAATGACTGAGTGAAGATGAGGATGGTAGAGTGGGCCCTAATCCAACTTGACTTCTTTCCTTACAAAAAGGGGAAATTAGTGCACTCGGGGAGACCCAAGGGATGCGTGCACACACAGAGGATAGCCAGGGAGGACACAGCAAGATAGCAGGTGTCCACAGCCAAGGAGAGAGGTCTCAGGAGAAACCAGACATGCCAACACGTTGATCACAGACTTCCAGCCTCCAGAGAAAATAAATGTTGGCTGTTTAAGCCCCCTGGCCTGTGGTCCTTTGTTCTGACAGCCCTAGCAAATTAAGGCAAAGTGGAGCAACTGGAACTAGTGGGCACTCCTGGTGGGAGTGTACCCAGTACAGCCACCACAAGAACTGTCTGGTAATTATTTTTCAAGTTAAACATCCACCCTACATCCCAGCAATCCCACTCTTAGGAAAGGTGCTTATACAAGGTGGGTACACATACATGTCCAGAGGATTGGGGTGTGGGAAGCAGTGAGCCAATGCAAGTGCTTGAGCCAAGGAGTGATAGAGGGAAGGTGTGCTGTGAGCACTCACACAGGAGCCTGCATGGCTGCAGGACAGGAGGGTGGGGCATGGAGGGGAGGACGCAGACCCGAGCCCTAGGCAGGCACTGCTCTGACCGGAGGGAACTCAGAGCAGTCAACCTACACACAGGCTGACACCTTCTGACTAATTGGATGAAGACATTTTTTAACCCCTCAAAATTCCCTCTGTAAGTACATTCGTACTTGTCAGAAATACAGATTGCAGAAACGCTTGGGCTGGTGAAAATCATGATAAACTGATTTGTCCTTCGAAGACGCACCAGTTGGCATTTGGAAGTGGGCAGACTTTTCCTTCATTTGTTGTTGAATCCTGCTGCCTTGTACACAACTGTGCTCAGTACATGTGACTAATTCACGCACTGGATTTCCTCGGAGCCTCTCTTCTGTTTACAGATGAAAGAAACACGAGGAAGACCATTTCCCTGGAAACCACACCAAGAAACTGGGCTTCCTAGTTTGTGGCTCTGCTCTCTGACCGTGGACAAATCATTTCACCTCTCAGGCCCTGAAATCTTCAAAATACTGAGATTGCCTGAGGGGGCGTCAAGGTTCTTTTCAGTCAAGCCTCGTGCTGCTCAGAGAATCCCTCCTCTTAAGGAGAAAGAAATGAGCTCAAACTAAAGTGAAGAAGAGGTTTGAATGGATATGGACACCCCACCTTGGCAATAATCCCTGTAGGGTTTCAGGTAAAACCACACCTCCAGTACGATGCCAGGAATGCCAACACGCCTTAAAAATTGCACCTGACATCTGGATATAGCACATGGCTCATGTGGAGAGCTCAGAGGCCACGTGACCTTGGTCTGTTTACTTTAAAATCTCAAATCTCTGATCTTTCACGAGAAGTACAATGAATAGTATGACAGATGCTTTCTCTCCTAAGAACCTCTCAGCCTCCTTTCCCTTGTAACCTCCAAAGAGGCAATGCTGCCTACAGACTCTTGTGTCTTGACGAGTTTAGAGAAATCCACATCTTCCTGCAATGGGATTGGAGACCCTGGATTGGAGCGGCTGTCTTGTTTTCGCCTCTATTTGGTCCTGAGGTTTCAGAGGAGCCCCCCCACTGCCCCCCACACTGCTCTTGCTGCTATATCGATCCTCAGCCAGTTTCCCTGGACACCAGGTGGCCCAGGGCTGCATCCCTGGCCCAGACTGTTCTCAGGGCACAGCAGCGGGAGCACAGGGTCGTGCTAGTTAGAGTGAGTGCCGTCTGAGCGCTGTCTGAGCGTCTCAGGCCCCAGACTGTGGCGAAGATCAATGCAACAGCAGGAGTCCCCATTTTATCTGTGATGTTTTTGAACATGAGTAACAGTAAAGGGCAGATTGAGGAGGAAAAACAAATTCTGGAGCTGCACAGAGACAAGAGTTGAACTTCAGAAGCGAAGGGCTACATGATTTTCTGTGGGTTCTGGGGTGTTCTTCCCTCTCCATCCCTTACCTGCTTCCAGCCCTGACCACTTGCCCCTGGTACTTATCGAGCCAAGGAGAAGATTGCTGAGAGCAGATCCATAATTTTTCATATCAGAAGTGCAACAGACCAAGAGATGTTGGGTGGCTTTGCGGCATTCCCAGTGAGCAATGAGCAATTCCATGGAACCTCATCCGCAGAGCTCTGGCTTGCTAAAGCAACACAGCATGCTCCGAAGTCAGAACAACACTGCCTTGGAGTGAAAGGAGCACGCACCAGCCTTGGGAGGGGGTGTGTGTGTGTCTTTAATCAGTTTCTGCACATCTGTCTTTACACAGTTGGACTCCTTCACAAAAGTCACCCTAACTACCTTAACATATGTAGAGCCAAATTAAAATTACTTTATCAATCTTGCATTTTCAGCTTTCCCATCTTCGGGGTTATTTTCCATCCATGTGTTTCATTATTTCAGTAAAGTCGTCTTGTCTCCCTAACTGAGAGAAATCAGGCAGTAGAAGCCAAGTTAAATCTGGTTTGGGGGCAGGGATGGAGGAGAGGAAAGGGAAAATTTAATGTGCAAGCATTTCAGTCTCTTATTCACATTCTCATCTAAAGGTTTTGCAAGGTTTTCAGAGTCACCACTTTTCTTCCTATTTTATTGAACAGTATGTTTTTCCTGAACTGAGCCCTTTCAACAAATATCTTTTTGAGTCAAAGTGGGATTTTGGATATAGTGTAAAAAAGAGCATTCTCTTTTATGTACATAACAGTCATCTTTTCCAGGCAGTCAGTACCATGACAAGATGGGAGGAACAAAGACTGTTGGATGAATGTGAAAGTATAAAATACAAATAACACAGAAATTAAAACAAACGTCCAGCTAGAACAAGGATAAGGATACAAACTTGCCTTGTAAGTTTCTGTATGAGTTGTTTTACTATATCTTAAGCATCTTATCATTTGTGAGATAGAAATTCACCATCATCTTTTCTTATCATTCTTTCAAATTTTACATGCAAGGATGAGGTGTGTTTTATTCCTGTTGCCTCCTCCATCATATCAACAGTATCTGGATAGCAGTTAAAACATAGAGAACCAGACACAAAGGCCCTTCAATATATGGACAAGTGGTGTAGTGACCACACCCCACACGGGTGGGTTTTCTTTACTTGACATTTGAGCTTCCTTACCTTTCAGCGCATGTGTTAAGATGCTCAAAAAATGTGCTAGCTAGCCGGGAATGATTAACCTCTTCTAGGGACTGAATATTGACTTTAAACATCAAATTAAAAGGATCAACAGGAAATGAAAAGTAAGAAGAAATAATACTTTTGTTGGAGAAATGTAGTTTAATTTGGTACTAAATGATTTCCAAAATGCACTCGGCAAAGTTGCCCCAGCAGTGTCTGAGGAAGGTGACCTTGCTCCATGTTTCCTTTATTGCAAGATGATCCCTTGTCTTAATTCAGCTACAGTTATCCAGATCCAGGGACGCAGGTTGGGCCATGCGGTGGAGATGTATGGTCACCACTGGGCGATGTTCCTTGTATGAAAATCCCCCAGTTTCTGAATCTCTGCTTCTGTGGGTCAATGTCCGCATTTCTCCTGGCTTGTTACAAGTGAGCAGTGATTCTGCATCTTCCTGTTCTCATTGGCTGGACACCTGTGCAAGTATTCTAGGATCAGTGGCCAGAAATGGGGTTGCAGGGTCATGGAATCGGCTGGATAATATCAAAATTGCTTTCAAAGTGGTCGTGTCAAAGCCACAGCCTCGCTAGCAGAGCCAGAGTCCCCAAGAGCCACCCTCCCCAACAAGTAGTATTGTCAGACTTCTTAACTTTCGCCAATCTGGTGGGTGCAAATGGCATCTCATTATTGTTTTAATTTGCATTTCTCAGAATCCTAATGAGGTTGAGCATCTGTTCGTGTGTTTATTCGCCATAGTTTTTTTTCTCTGCTGTGAACCTATTAGGTTGTTTGTCTTTTTATTACTGATTTGGAGAAGTTTTTTATAAACATATTTTGATGATTAATCCTTTGTTAGTTAAATGTGTTGCAAATCTGTACTCCCAATTTATGGCTTGTCTTTTCACTGTTTTGGTGTGTATTTTGAGACACAGGAGTTCTTAATTTAATATAGTTGAATTTCTTGTTTGGTTTTCTCTTTTTTTTCTTGTGAGGTTTGTCTGCTGTGACTAGTTTAATAAATTTTCCACCACCTTAAGGTTGTAAAGTTATACTGATTTTTCTTGAGAGAAAATTAGTATAATACACTAGGATTTGTCAGAGTTTGTGGATGGGGTGGGCTGGGATAAAATTTCATCTCTCCCCATGGATAACCAATTTTCCAACGCCAATTATTAAATAGTTCATTCTACTCACTGCTTTGTGATGTTACCTCTCTCCCGTGACAAAGTGCACTTTTCAAAAAGTTAAAAGCATTTTTTATAGATATTGATATATACAGTGAGCATTTGTCAAAGATGTAGTAAATCTTTCATGAGGGAACCACCACGATGTGGAGCTTGTTCAAAGGAAGATACAAGAACTGATATAGTCAGTTGGGTATAAAGTCAGACACGTGACAGAGGGTCAAATTCCATACAAAACTGGTCCTCACCTTATAGGGAGGCGCAGACTTCACCTTCGGAGTCACCTTCTGTCCTGGACAGAAATCACTGCCACTTCTGGACAAAATCATCGACATGGTATCAGTTTCTGACAAGTGCCCGTCTCGCTTGATAGGGTCCGAGTACTCGTCAGTGAGAATCAGGAAGTCAAAGGAAACGATAATCCCCAGGAGATTCCTGAGACGGACTTGTGAGATGGCTCTGCGAGCTAGTGCTTCTCAGACTTGAACTAATATGCCGTTCAATTCATTCATGGAGTTTTTAACTCCAAATATTACATAATTTCAAATGTAAATTTGTATTGTTTTTTCCAATCTATCTGTTGTTTTGGTTATTCTCTTATTTCTTTGTCATACCCTTTGACATTACCCTCGGTAATTTTTTAAAATTATAGACTTTATTTTGTGAAGCAGTTTTAGATATGCAGGAACATTCGAGCAGGAACTACAGAGGGTTAGCGTGTACCGTCTTCCTTGGCCCCAGATACACACATGGTTTCCCCATTATTTGCATCCCTTGGTAGTGTGGTTCTGTCAATTGATAAGTCAATATTGATACATCGTTATTAACTAACATCCATTAGGTTTCCCTCTTGGTGTCGTACATTCAGTGTACAACAAATTAAAAATGGACCCATTTATAATAACAAATTTATAATGATATGTATCCACTATTATAATATCATAAAAAATGGTTTCACTCCCCCCAAAAATTCCCTGCATTCCACTTACTTATTCCTCCCTCGCCCCCGCCCCTGGCAACCCCTGATCATTTACTGTCTCCATAATTTTGCCTTTTCCAGAACCTCGTATAGTTGAAATCTCATTTTAAGACTGGCTTCCTTTTACTTAGTAATATACATCTAAGGTTCCTCCCTGTCTTTTCATGACTTGACAGCTCATTTCTTTTTAGCACTGAATAATATTCCATTATCTGGATGGACTCCTGGTTATTTATTTATTTTTACATTTACCTATTGAAGGGCATCTTGGTACTTTCCACATTTTGGTAATTAGGAATAAAACTGCTATAAACACCTGTGTGCAGGTTTTTGTGTGGACATAAGTTTTCAACTCCTTTAAGAAAATACTAAGTGTACTTGCTAGATCTTATGGAAAGAGTATGTTTCGTTTTGTAAGAAACCACCACACTGCCTTCCGAAGTGGCTGCACCATTTTGTGTTCCCACCAACAGCGACGAGAGTTCCTGCTGCTCTGCAGCCTCCCCAGCATTTGGTGTGGTCATTGCTCTGGATTTTGGCCATTCTCATGGATGTGCAGTGTTATTTCATTGTTGTGTTAATTGACATTTCCCTGATGACCTGTGATGTGGAGCATCTTTCCATATGCTTACTTGTCTTCTCTCTTTCTTCCTTGGTGACATGTCTTTTAAATCAGATTGTTTTCTTATTGTTGTATTTCAAGGGTTCTTTATATACTTTGGATACCAGTCCTTTATCATAAATGTGTTCTGCAAAGATTTTCTCCCAGCATGTGGCTTATCCTTTTATTCTTTAATAACGTCTCTCACAAAGCATACGTTTTTAACTTTAATTATGTGAACTTATTATCATTTTATTTTATTATGAATCATGCCTTTGGTATTGTGTCTAAAATGTCATTGGCAAACCCAAGGTCATCTGTATTTTCTATGTCATCTTCTAGGAGTTTTATAGTTTCATCTTGTATTTAGGTCTATGATCCACTTGGAAATAGTTTTGTGCAGGGTGTAAGACCTGTGTCTAACTCAGTTGTTTTGCACATGGATGTCCAGTTGTTCCAGCGCCACTGGTTGAAAAGACGGTATTTGTTGCTTGGTGTTACCTTTGCTCCTTTGTCAAAGATCAGCTGGTTACATGTATGTGGCTCTATTTCTGGGCTCTCCACTGTTCCATTGATCTATTGCTCTGTTCTTTCAATTTCACGGTCATGTTTACTGTCGCCTTAGAATAACTTGAAGTTGGGTAGTGTCAGTCTTCTAATTTTGTACTTCCATTAATGTTTTAAAATATATTAATCGTGCATATATTTTTAAATGTCTACACAAAAATTTCAAAGTGTAGAAAATCCTAGTCTCATTCTCTAGTTGTTGTTGCTGCTGATTTTTGTTTAATTCTGTGATTTTTGAAAATGGTGAGCTCATGTTTCTTACACGTTTTCTGTTGAATTTTTTTGAAGCCTAACATTAAGGATTTTTCCTTCAGGAAAGATTTGTGTTTGATTCTACAAGTTGAAGTACAAGACCACTTGTAAGGAATTTTTTTCTTGGTGCTTTTGGGACCCTTCCTGCCTGAAGGACAGCTTGAGGTGGTGAATTTTCAGGAATAGTTTTGGTTGTCTTTATGTAAAGCTAAGACAGACAATTTTCTTTATTATCATGTGCTATGAGTCAGCTATAGAGTTGCCAGATAAAATTCAGAATGCCCTTTTAAATTCGAATTTCAGCCAAACAACGAATAAATTTTAATACACATATTTCATAGGACATCCTTACACTAAAAATTAATTCATTTATCTGAAATTCACATTCTACTGGGTATCCTGTACTTTACTACTAAGTCTGGTAGCCCTAGTCAATGCACTTTTTAAAACAGTTCACCCTTTCCTTTGGGTTCTCCCGTTCCAAACCTGCACCAGCCTTAGGGCTGTCCACATCCCCTAGGACAGCCCTCGGGCAGCCTCTGACTTCAGAGCGGGGCTCTCTCTGCATTTGAACTTTGTTAGCAGTTTCATCCCATGAAGAGTTGCCTTTAGCATTTTACTAGCTCAATGTTGCACTAAAGATATTAAGAAATATTTATCCAGTGTTCACAAGACTTTCACAGCTGGAGGATTTTCGTGATACCCAGAGACCAAAGCACCAGCTGCTCTGTTTGTTTCTCTCCAGAGTCTCAAGTGCTGCACTAGAAAAAGCACTGAGATCACAGGGGGATTCTTGACAGTGCAGACCCTTAGTCCTGCCCAGCAACGCTGGCACCGGGGGTACAGATGGGTCCAGGAACCTTCACAGTCAATTAGCATCGTCTGGAGATTCCCCTGCAGAGGACACTGTGGGGCAGAAATCCAGCGTGGTAGGCAAGGGTGGGAGCACGTCATGGTCCCTCAGCTGGGTCCTTGGTATGAGGAAGCACCAGGCCACACGTGTACAAGTCAGTGTAGCTGTTCCCACGAAACTTCTTACACGACAGCCCTGGCCCGGAGGTGGCCTGCAGGCCAAGGAGGAGGGAGCATCCATTTTGGGTGCTCAAAACTGAGGGAGAGAGACAGATATTTCCACATACCCCTCAACCCACACATGCACAGACACCTCCATTTTCAGCCCCTCTCACTTCCGTGGTCCATTTGTTACAACTGATGAACCTACATTGCCACATCATAATCACCCAAGTCCATAGTTGACATTAGGGTTCGCTCTTGGTGTCGTACATTCTGTAAGTTTGAACAAATTCATAATGACGTGTACCACCGTTATGACGTCATACAGAGTATCTTCACTGCCTTAAAAATGCCCTGCGCTTCACCTGTTTATCCCTCCTCTTCCCCCCAACCACTGATCTTTTTACTTTCTCCATAGTTTTGCCTTTTCCAGACTGTCACATTGTTGGAATCAGACAATATACACCATTTTTAGATTTGTTTTTTTCACTTAGTAAAATATACATTCGAGGTTCCTCCATGTCATTCCATGGCTTCAAAACTCCTCTCTATTCAACACTAAATAATATCCCATTATCTGGAGGGACCACAGTTTAGTTATCCATTCACCCGCTGAAGGGCATCTTGGTTGCTGCCACGTTTTGGCAGTTATGAACAAAGCTGCTCTAAGCATCCACGCAGAGGTTTTTGTGTGGACATAAGCTTTCAGATTATTTGGGTGTAAATGAAGGAGCACCATTGCTGAATCATATGGTAACAGTATGTTTAGTTCTGTAGGGAACTGCCAGGCTGCCCTCCAAAGTGTCTGCACTATTTTTCATCCCACCAGCAACGAAGGAGAGTCCTGTTGCTCCACATCCTTGCCAGTGTTTGGTGGTGTTGGAATTCTGGATTTGGGGCATCTTAATATGTGTGTAGTGTTGTCTCATTGTTGTTTTTATTTGCATTTCTCTGATAGCATGTGATGCAGAGCATCTTTTCACATACTTGACCGTCATTTGCGTCTCTTCTTTGGTGACATGTCTGTTCAAGTCTTTGGCCCATTTTTTTAAACAGATTGTTTTCTTATTGTTGAGTTTTAAGAGTAGTTTGTATGTTTCAGAAAACAGTCCTTTACCAGATATACATTTTGCAAAGCTTCTCTCCCACTCTTTGGCTTGTCTTCTCATTCTCTTGACAGTGTATTTCTCAGAGCAGACATGTTTAATTTTAATGAACTCCAGCTTACCAATTATTTCTGTCATGGATCAAGCCTTTGGTGTTTTATCTAAAAAATCATTGTTATATCCAAGGTCATCTAAAGTTGCTCTTGGAGTTTCATAGTTTTGCATTTTACATTTAAGTCTATGATCCATTTTCAGCTAATTTTTGTGGAGGGTGTAAGGTCTATGTCTAGTTTCCTCATTTTGCAGGTGGATGTCCAGTTGTCCCAGCGCCAAATCATCCCACCCTTGGACCCTAATGAGGGTGTGTGCCCTAGGTCCTGCTGCACCATCTTCCTGAACCCTGCCTTGCCCTCCCTATGTGGCCCCTCGAGGTGCGCCATGAACCTCCTCTAGGACCTGTGAGTGATAAACCTCTCTATTTCAATCCCCTTGTGGGCTCACCCTCTGACACCCTATCTAACAAATGTTAATTTAACAAAGTCACAAGACAGACAGAGGCATGCATAAATTGTATTCATTGTTGGTATTATTGTTTTGAACAGACTGTTATGTGTTAGATCAATTAGGAATAAGAAAAACATAAGTTTTTATTTTACCTGCATTTATTCCTTTTTCAGTGCTCTTCCCTTCTTTATGGAGATCCGAGTTTCTGACCCATGTTATTTTCTTCCTCTTCAAAAAACTTCTTTTAACATTTTTTGCAAGGAAGGGCTACTGGCAACAAATTCCCTCAATCCTTGTTTGTCTGAGAAAGACTTATTTCTCCTTTACTTTTTTTTTCTTTTGTTTGTTTTTTTGGTTTTTTTTTTTTTGCGGTACGTGGGCCTCTCACTGCTGTGGCCTCTCCCGTTGCGGAGCACTGGCTCTGGACGCGCAGGCTCAGCGGCCATGGCTCACGGGCCCAGCCACTCCGCGGCATGTGGGATCTTCCCGGACCGGGACACGAACCCGTGTCCCCTGCATCGGCAGGCAGACTCTCAACCACTGCGCCACCAGGGAAGCCTCTCCTTTACTTTTGAAAGACAATTTCTCAGGGTACAGAATTCTAGGTTGGTTTTTTTTTTTTCCTAAATACTTTAAATATTTCACTCCACTCTTTTCTTGCTTGCATGATTTCTGAAAAGAAGCTGGATGTAATTCTTACATTTGTTTACCTATAGGTGACTTTTTTTTCCTTAATCTTTGATTTTCTGTAGTTTGAGAATGAGATTCCTCAGTGTGGTGTTTGGACATGGACACTGCTTGGACTTCCGCAGCTCCCTGGGTCTGGGGTCTGGGGTCTGCCTAACTTTGGGACAATTCTCAGTCATTATCATTTCCAATGTTCCTCCTGCTCCTTCCTCTCTGTCTTCTCCTTCTGAGAGAAGCAGTCATCCCTCAGTCCCCGGATGTTCTGCTCTGTTTTTTTTCAGTCCTTGTTCTTTTTGCTTTTTGGTTTTCAAGGATTCTGTTGACATATCCTCAAGGTCAGGCATTCTTTCCTCAGGTGTGTCCAGTCTGCTAATAATCCCGTGGAAGGCATTCTTCTCTTTCGTTACCAGCATTTCTTTTTGGTTCTTTCTTTCTTTCTTTCCATCTCTGTGCTGACCTTGCCTGTCTTGTTTCTGCTTCCTGTCTACTTTATCTGTTAGAGCCCTGACCACACTAATCTTAGTTGTTTTAAATTCCCAGTGTGAAAACCCCCACTATCCCTGCTATGTCTGATACTGATGTTTTCTCTGACTCTCTGAATTTTGGGTTTGCCATTTAGTATGACTTGTAATTTATCCTTGAGTGCAGGACATGATGAACTTGGTAAAAGGAATTGCTGTAAATAGGCCTTTTGTCATGTGTTGCTGAGGTGAGGGGGAGGGGCGTGTTCTATGGTCCTGTGATCAGATCTCAGTTTTTCAGTGCCTGGGCTTCTGGACTGTGAACTTCAGAAGAGTTTCTCAGTTGTCGTCCCCCTCTGGTGGGACCATATGTCTGGAGTGGGGTATTTCCCTCCCCCCTGGTCTGTTAGGCTCTGATAAAACCCCAGCAGATAAAGCTCTGCTTCACTGTTTTCCCCTGTGGTAAGGCCTTGAACAGAGTGCTCTGACATTTAAATTTATTTAAATGTATTATTACAAAAACGGTTCCTATTTTCCTCCCCCTACAGGAAGCCTGCTGGTTTTTCTCTGATATTTACTGTGGGAACTTAGTCTATCTCCCGGAAATAAAACCTCACAAAAGCATGGGAGCCACCCTGTGACTGGGGCCTCTTAGAGTCCCAAAATCTCCGACGTGTCCACTCAGAGCCTTCCAGCAATTCATCAAGTACTGTTCAAGGTTTTCTATCCTGGCAATGGCTCCCATGGTGGCTTCTACTGTGCATCTCTGCTCCAGTAAATTGAGATATCTTTCCACAGAAAAATTAGAATAATTTTGTTGGTATCTACAAAACAGGTTGCTAGGATTTTAATAAGAATTATATTAAATCTACAGATCAAATTGGAAACAATTAACATCTTAGCAATATTGAGTCTTCCAATCCCAAACAAAATATCTCTCCATTTATTTAGATCTTTGATTTCTTTCATCAGTTTTGAATTTGTCCACATATAAATACTGTACATATTTTGTTAGATTTCTACCTAAGAATTTCATTTTTGATGCTGTTTTAAATGATATTTTTATTTAAAACTCCAATTGCTCATTGTTGGTTTAAGGGAAAGCTATTAACTTTTGTATATTAACCTTTATCCTGCATTTCAGACATTGTTCACTTGAGTCCTCTCTGAATGTCTGTCTCCCCCAACTTTTGGTCGGCCTACATAGATGTTATCGATTTTATTGCTCTTCTTAAGAACTTTATTTTTAACTGATTTTTATATATTATTGACCTTTTTTCAATATTTTTAAATTTATCCTTTAATTTGTATTTGTTTTCTTATTTTTGCTTTTGGGTTTAAATTATTCTTTCTCTAGTTTCCTAAGGCTTAGATCATGATTTGGGGGCTTTCTTATTTTCTCCTATATGCATTTATTGCTATACATTGTCCTTTAAGCACTGCTTTTGCTGCATCTCACAATGTTAAGGTTCATTTTTATTTTAATTTAATTGTATTTTTAAAATTTTCTTTTGAGACCTCTTTCATTGACACATGTTATGTAGACATGTTTTGTTTTTCCCCAAACATTTGCACATTTTCCAGCCATCTTTTTGCTATGGATTTCTAGTTTCTGTTATGGTCCATGAACATACTTTGTCTCATTCTGTTCTTTTTAAAATGTTAAGGTCTGTTTTATGTCCCAGAAGTTGGTCTAACTTGGTGAATGTTCCGTATTAGCTTGAAAAGAATGTGTATTCTGCTGTTGTTGGATGGAGTGTTCTATAAATTCCAATTAGATCAAATTGATTGATAGTGCTACTCAAGAAAACCGTATGCTGATTGATTTTCTGCCTGCTTGAAATATCAATTACTGAACAAGGAGTTTTGAAGTGTCCACCTGTAACAGTGGATTTCTCCATTTCTCCTTGCAGTTCTGCAGGTTTTTGCCTCCCATACTTTGATGCTCTGTTGTTAGGTGCATACACATTTAGGATAGGTAGGTCTTTTGGAGAATTTACCCCATTATCATTATGTAATGTCCCACTTTATCCCTGATAATTTTGCTTTCTCCAGACTGTTTTGTCTGACCTTAATATACGTCCTCCAGCTTTCCTTTGTTGAAGTTTCAAACTCCTCTTGTGTCCTTGTCTATCCCCCTACTGACTTTGGGCTTCCCAAAACACTGCTTCTCACAGAGTCTGCAACTTGCTGCCCTTTCAGCTGGAATCCACTGCTATTACACTGGACCCCTTTTGGTGTGAGGTGAGGTGTGAGGGAGAAAGACCACTCAATTATGCTATGACCCTCATAAAGTTTCCCCCATCTGACCCCATCCCTGTTAAGTGGGACAGGAAGTCTTCATTCCTGTGCAGTCAGCCTTTGAAGGAGAGCACTCTGGCCTGTTTCATTATGACTCCTCTGCCCCGGCCCTGCCAGGGGCTCTAGGGCACCTTCCTCAGGAGGGTCCCTGGAGGCAAAGCCCACTGAAATGTGGGGCCACCTGAGGCCTTGGTCCCAGGAAACTCTCACTCTCCCGCTAGTCCACACGCAGCCTCCAGCAATGCGTCCACATTATATTTAAATGCCCTGCAGTTTATGCCCACAGCAGCTTCAGCTTCAGGTGGGCAGATCTCCACTGGGACTCTGGCTTTGCCTCTCTCAAGATTTCAGCGTGGCAGTTTTCCCTGTGACCTCAGTTCTCTGGTATATTTGTAAAACATATTGATTATCTATGTTTTTCTCCAGCTTATTCTTATTATAAGGGAGCAGTGACGATCTCCATGATCTTTAAATGTCAGAGCTAAAAGTGGAAGTCTCACATATTTTTACACAAAGAGTAAAAAGGAAGTATTCAGTTTGAAAATTTAAAAAATTACAAAGGAGATAAATGCATCTCTCTAAGGTAGTAGATCAAGGTCTTTGAAATGGCTGGAAGGATGGAATCAGTGGGTTGAGGGATTAATTTTGGAAAAGAGGAGGTAATATTTCCTCATCAAGAAAGAATGATATGACACATGCACCCCCATGTTCATAGCAGCATTGTTTACAATAGCCAAGACATGGAAGCAACCTAAATGTCCATCAAGAGATGAATGGATAAAGAAGATGTGGTACATATATACAATGGAATATTACTCAGCCATAGAAAAGAATGAAATGATGTCATTTGCAGGAACATGGATGGACCAAGAGAATATCATACTAAGTAAGTCAGACAGAGAAAGACAGATATCATATGATATCTCTCATGCAGAATATAAAAATGATACCAATGAACTTATTTACAAAACAGAACTAGGCTCACACACATAGAAAACAAACTTATGGTTACGAAAGAGGGGAGAGGGAGAGATAAATGAGGCGTTTGGGATGAACATATACACACTACTATGTATAAAATAAGTAAACAACAAGGACCTACTGTACAGCACAGGGATCTCTACTCAGTATCTTTTAATAAACTATGATGGAAAAGAGTCTGAAAAAGAAAATATAGCACATATACATATATTCTAACCAGTTTTCTAGGATTAGGGCCCCACCCTTATAACCTCGTTGAAACTTAAAGACCTTTTTAATGTTTCCATCTCCAGCAGAGACACATTACAGGTTAGGGTTTCGCCATAGGAATTCTGAGGGAACACAATTTAGTCCATGGCCCTGAGCCAGGCAAGGGTTCTGGGGTCAATGCTGGGGAGTCCTAAGGGGCCAGAATGATGTCCATAAGGGATGAAGAAGCACCACGGACTGTCCATGGTAAGGAGACAGCGACCAGGAGTCCCTCTGGAAGCCCGAGGGGTGATGTTTCCAAAACACTCTGCTGTGAAATGCGGGCCAACATGGATTCCTGAGCTGGGAGAGCCAGATGACTCCACGCTCAGATGCCTGGACAACATAAGGCCCTTTTGTTCGGAGAGCAGACAAATGCCTTCACCTGGCTTGCCTCCTGGGCCACCGACAGTTCTGTTACAGAAATAAAAAATGGTACTCCTGGTGTGGCTGCTTCTGTTGAGAAAGTTCCACCTTTTCTAAAAATGATCTTGGACTGGTTCCCAGATGATGCATCTGGTTCCCTAATTTACGGCTCTGAAGATCAGAACAGTGGGAAAACTTGGGTCCCTCTCCTGGCTCCTCTGAAGCACTGGTAGGAGATGCCAGCTCTGCCAGGCTGCTGGCTGGCTACCCAACCCCGCGTTACAGCAGCTGCACTGTACAGGACCCAGCTCTACATCACTAGTCCAGCCCTAAAGTCACTTCTGATGGAACTGCCTTGGGTTCATCCCATTAATACGACCCAAGGTAAAATGCCTTCAGTTCTAACGTCCTAACTCACTAGGCAGGGTCGATTAGTATTCTACTTCTTCTACCTGTTTCTGAAAATAAATTTCACCCGTTGTTGGAAATAATAATTACTTAGTCACATTCTCCAAAATGTAATTTCTCTGATTCAACTTCTTAGGAAAATGTAGTCAAAATTCTTAAAAACAAATCCTAAATTGAGGGGGGAGACCTTCAAATTCTCGAGTGAGCCGAGAGTGCTCATCACATTTTCTGTGTGACCTGAGAAAAACAAACCAACCGACCTGTGGGTGAACAGCTGGAAGCCTTGATTATCAGGAATATTTGACCCTTCAGAGTCCATTAGGTGCCATTCTCAGCCACACATTAGACTCACCTTTGGAGCTTTAAAAACAAGAGTTCTAGGGCCTCAGGGCAGAGCAATTGCATTAAAATCGCTGGGAGTGAGGCCCCTGCGTGTGTCAGAGTGCTCCGGGGATTCTGAGATGCAGCAAGAGCTGAGGACCACGGTGAAAGCAGTGAAACAGTGAGAAATACACAGTACAAACTGAGGCAGTGCTGAGCCTGAGGTCTCTGGAACCGTGGGTCTTCTAGAGATGACATTTTTGTACCATCTAGGAAGAAGACTGTGCTGGTTATTAGGGTACTTTCAAAGCGAACATCTCACCTGTTTAAGAGCGCGAAGTATTTATTTAGTGATTACACTTCCATGCAAACAATTCATATGCTAATTAAACCTTTATCTATTCCTTCCAGCAGGGTTTCCAATAGATAATGACACCTCACCTCATTTTGGGTTACTGTTTGAACTTAACGTGAAAACATTACTTTTAAAAATATTTAGACTCTCTACTAATGACAATTGAGAAAATATTGCTTATACAACTCACCTTGTTTGCATATATAAATTCTTTATTTGTGTCATCACAAATTCCTTTGCTGAACTCACGTTTCAATTTCTGCATTTTCAATGTAACTAGGGCACTGTATCGCCACTGACTCTGATATATTTAATTTAGCTAAATAATTTCTCGCCAATACTTGATAGCAAAGATCATGGCATTTTCAAAGTTACCCGAGGTGACTAAGTTGGGAGAGGTATTTACAGACCCACTAGACAAACTCCCTCATTTAACGCTCCGAAAAGGGTCTTAGAGGCTAAAGTATCCCCTTAGTACCCAGACATCTCGTTTCCCCAGAGTAACAGGCCATTCGGAGCTCGACGACCTGCATTTTCATCCTCCGGCCGTTATATGAATGACTACAGGCAGCTTACTTAGTCTATTTTAATCCTCAGTGGAGTGTCCCATGGAGGAACCCAGTACAGGTAACCCTCAGTGTGTATAGTTAGGAGGAAAACACCCATGTGTTCCTTAAGTTGCCCATATTTTTGCCTCTCACGAGGATGGTCCATCAAGGCCCCCTAACTTAGTACCTCCCAATGCCTTTGAGCTTCGCAGATGTTATCTGTTGCTCAGAGTTGGGACTTTCCATGTTTGGGAGGACTTTCCTCCTTTTTACAAAGGTTCACGATTCATCCCTAACGTCTATGGCTGTGACGTAATTTTAAGTAATTAATTGACAAACTGCTAAAGGTTAGTATGCTAAGAAATGTGAGGAGACAGAAAAAGTAAGATTTCTCCTCTGAAGTTCTTTTTAATGTGGAGGAGCCCATATAGGACTTTCAGAAGGAAAAGATCCAGCTGGAATTTAAATTCCGAGTGAATCTTACCAGAAGCAAACACTGGAAGCTCAGAGATGGAGTGTCCGCTGTGAGATAAGGAGGACCAGAAAAGACTTCTAAGGAGGACGGGTGTCCCCGGCGGTGTAGGGAGCCGCCCCCAAGCTTTGGGGCGCACAGTTTGCTGAGCTGCGGACTCGAGCTTCAGTCTCTAATGCATTTGGTCTTGCAGTGGCAGGGTCTGGATTCATCCGAATGCTGGGCTGGGCCTGTGGTCCAAGGTGGTCCGCTCACGTGGCTGGCAGTGACGCTGCCTTTCGGTGGTGGGCTCAGGTGGCGCTGTCAACGCAGCACCTGCACTGCCTCTCCCTGTGGGTTTCTCACAGCCAGGCTGCAGTTCTAAGACCTCATGGGCCGGGAAGCAGGAAGCAGAAAGTTCCCTATTCTATTGCCACCGAAGCTGGGGAATACCCAGATTTGAGAGGAGGACACCGTCCAGTGGGAAGAGTGTTACAGAGCATGTGGCCCTCTTTATTTCTTTTTCTTTTCCTTTTTTTAAAGTGTTTGATTTAATTTTTATTTTATATTGGAGTATAGTTGATTTCCAATGTTGTGTTAGTTTCAGGTGTACAGCAAAGCGACTCAGTTGTACATATACGTATAGCTATTCTTTTTCAGATTCGTTTCCCATTTAGGTTATTACAGAGTATTGAATAGAGTTCCCTGTGTTATACAGTAAGTCCTTGTTGTTTATCTACTTTATATATAGTAGTGTGTATACATTAATCCCAAACTCCTAATTTATCCCTCCCCCCCCCTTTCCCCTTTGGTAACCATAAGATTGTTTTTGAAGTCTGTGAGTCTGTTTTGTAAATAAGTTCATATATACAATGGAATGCTACTCAGCCATAAAAAAGAATGAAATGATGCCATTTGCAGCAACATGGAGGGGCCTAGAGATGATCATACAAAGTGAAATAAGTCCTACGGAGAAAGGCAAGTATCGTGTGATATCACGTATATGTGGAAGCTTTAAAATGACACAAATTAGCGTGTGGCCCTTATAACTGGCCGCAGCGTGCCCTGATGCAGAAGCTGAAATCTCGTTGTGAGGATGGGGTAAGTGGCGGGGAAGTCTTTCTGTGCAGCAGGAACAAGGAAGAGGGGAGGGGGGAGGACTGTGCAAACTGCATTTAAGGCAGCAGGTGTTTCGGGTGGAAATTTCACTTTGCTGAAGCCATAACACCCTGTGGAAAGGGGGTGAGTGAAGAGCTTCTCACACTTCCCTGGAGGACAATTTTCCCCCATCACTGACCAGTATCTCCATAAAACAGAGTAAAATGAACTACTAGAGAAATCAAACTAAAAGCATATGAAATGTAAGCCAGATGTGTTTTCTTATTATTAGATTCAAGGGACATAAGAGTATTCTGCTCGATAGCTCTGAAGGTTTATAATACACGCTCTTGGGGTCTGCAGTGGTTTGGTTTTGCTGCCGGCACAGATGGAGCCAGACCCTAGGACTCGAACGTGACAAGGAATCAGGTTAATTTAACGTTATCGTGGAGGTACGGGCATGCTTATTTTTATTTCTTTACTGTTTTGCTTCTCACATTTGGTTGTAAGCTTCTAGAGGGAAGAAGTACATTTTAATTTTCAAAACTTCCTGTATGCAGAGCTGTTGAAAAGACAGGGTCTAGGGTGAAAAGAAAATGCAAATGACAGAAGAGCGTGTGTATGCTTTTTTCCTTTTGCAAAAACAAAGAACATGTGTACAATATGTCAAATATTTTATATATAGATATATATGTTTCTCTTTGAAAGATAGACTGTCATCCCTGTGAGAGCAAAAGGCAAGATAGGAAAGTAGGCACCCTTACCTTTGGAATTGTTTCATTTTTTCTATGTGTATCATCACACCTAGGGAAAACCCTCACTTCCACCTACTTTGCTCAGAATGTCCTAAATAGTCCTGGTTTATATGAACAAGTATGTCAGCTTCACGGCCCACTCTGTCTTTAGAAATTTAAAGTTCGCAGGGCAGAAATAGAGACACAGATGTAGAGAACAAACGTATGGACACCAAGTGGGGAAGCGGGGGGAGGTGTGGGTGGTAGGATGAACTGGGAGATTGGGATTGACATGTAGACACTAATATGTTTAAAATAGATAACTAATAAGAACATGCTGTGTAAAAAATAAAATTAAATAAGATTCAAAAAATAATAATAAAGTATATGTACAGTTTTAACCTGGCTCACGTCCAATGAATGTTACCTATTTACCGACTTTATGTGTGATAAATGCCCGCTCTGCCGGACTGGTACAGATCAACGGCATAGCCATTGCCCTCGGAGCTGACACATTTGTTCAGTGAGGATAATCTTCCTTGATTTTTGCAACTGGCATGAAAAAAAATACCTGAGTGTTCTGTTCCATCCTTCCCTGACCTTCTTATCACCTTCCCTTCACTCCAAAGGCGTTTGAGTTAAGGTGTGTGCTTACTTGTTCACCTCTTCACTTACTGCAGAGATGATGGCATGGCCACTGGGTCAGGAGCCCTCACCTGACACGGACACTCACCAACATCAAAGGGGTGGAAGAAATGGCCATCACCATGGTGACCCTGATGTGTAACAAAGTAGCACATATTACACCATGTTTTTAATAGATATTACATAGTACATATGTTTAAATAGGTATATAAGCATGCAATTCCTATGCTTATTTCATAAGACATTGTGGGCACTGTGATTACGTGTTTAAAATATCTATTTCCCCTGCTGTCTGGAAGCTCCATAAGAAGAGTCCTGTTGTTTAGACCCAAGACAGTACCTGGGATGTAGTGAGCACTGCAACGTTTGTTGAATGAAGGCATGCATGAATTTATACGTGCTGGTTCAATGGTAGAGGTCTTTCCTCTGCGATCCAGCGTACTTCTGCAGCACCGTGTTGCATTTCTTTGCTGATATGACTGGTCTTTCAACTAACATGGAACTTTTTAAGGGCAAGGGTTGTGTCTGTCTCTATTTCATGAGTCCATCAGAGAGCGTCTGAGCCGTTGCAGGAGATCAAGGAACATGAGTTGATTGGATAAATGTATAAATATTCATGCACATGTGGCATGTAGCAGGGCTTCATTTCTTTTTATGACAGAGTAATATTCCATTAAACGGATACTTCACAGTTTGTTTATCCGTTCATCAGTTGGCGGACGTTTGGATTGTTTCCACCTTGGGATATTATGAATAATGCTGCTGTGAACATAGGTGTGCAAATATTTGCTGGCGTCCCTGCTTCAATCCTTTTAAGTATATACTCAGAAGTGGAATTGCTGGGTCATCAAAAATGGTAACACTCTATTTCATTTTTTGAGGAACCACCATACTGTCTTCCATAGAAGCTGCACTGTTTTACATTCCCACCATCAATGCAGGGATTCCAATTTCTCCACATCCTCTGCAACACTTGTTTTTTTTTTTTTTCTTTTGATAATACCCATCCTAATTGGTGTGAAGTGGTACCTCGTGGTTTTGTTTGCATTTCCCTAATAATTAGTAATATTGAGCACCTTTTCATGTGGTGATTGGCCATGTGCACATCTTTTTGGAGAAATATCTATTCATGTCTTTTGCTCATTTTTTATTATGATTGTTGTTGAGTTGCAGGAGCACTATATATATTCTAGGTATTCATCCTTTATCAGATATATGGTTTGCAAATATTTCCCCACCCTCACCCCCCTAGCTCTGTGGGTTACCTTTTTCCTCTCTTGGATTGTGCACAAAAGTTTATAATTTTGATGAAGTCTAATTTGTCTGTTTTTCTTTTATGGCCTGTGACTTTGGTGTCACACGCAAGAAATCGTTGCCAAATCCAAAGCTGTGGCACTTTCCCATCTTCAAGGCATTTTATGGTTTAACTCTTACGCTCAGAGATTTGATCAGGATTCTTCTTGAGAGTGAGGCTGCGTTTATTCTCATAGCTTCTCTGCAGTGATCCTGTATTTTCTATAATCTGCCCAAGTGCTAGATAAGTAGCTAGTGACCTCAGGCTACCTAACTATTGTAGCTGAGGGTGCTTTCCTCTGTTTATGTGCAGAACAAGGAGAACAACGCTTGTCACTTGCCACTTTTTTTCTGAGCTAACATTGAAATGCAAAACTAGTTACTCTTCTGAACCTCTTCAAAAAGCTGGTGAAGTCAACAGGCGGTGGCGGAAGATAAACTCCCAGCCAAGGTGAGTGCGGTGCCTCACTGCTGCGTCCCAAGCTTCATGCTCCCTGAGACGCACGGTGCATTTCAAAGGTCTTCCTGATGTATCAGGAAGAAGAGCTATGGGGACAGAGAGTGTTATTTACTAGCGACTTGGGATTTTGCCATACGTTTTCCCTGCTGGTGCTGTTTGTCTTAAATGTCATTGTTCAAATCCCATACACAGAAGGCTTCAGGTGACTGTTCTTCAGGAAAGAAAATAGAAAAAGAAAAAAAACACCTACATTGCAATAATGCCTAATTTGGGAAAATTACAGATTTTCAGCAATTTTTAGCAGTACATGGGCTGTTTGGTTGGTTTTTTTTTACTTGAATATAAACTTTATTTTTAAATGAAGTCTAGTTGATTTACGGTGTTGTATTAATTTCTGCTGTACAGCAAAGTGATTCCGTTATATATATATATATATATATATATATATATATATATATATATATATAAAAATACACACACATTCTTTTTTATGTTCTTTTCCATTATGGTTTATCACAGGATGTTGAATATATATCCTTGTGCTATAGAGTAGGACCTTGTTGTTTATCCATTCTTTATATATACTAGTTTGCATGAGCTGTAGGGTTTTGAGTTATGAACTTTCCTTTACAATCCAACATGATGCTGAGATATTAGCAAGAACTTACCAATTTGACTAAAGTTAAAATTTCACTGTTTACGTGGGAAGGTGTTGTGTTCGTGCTATCCGTTTCAATTCTCTCAAATGGGGATCAAAATTGAGCTCCTAAAGATATGGCCACTAGCGCTCTTTTATTATGATAATTGTTATTCACTGTAATAGTAGTACTGCTATTCTCTGACTGAATGTCTAATGTTTTAAATATGCCGCAACCCCCATGTTACATGATTCCAAAGAGCAAAGTGCTCCGTCAGCTAAGTGTCATTCAGAGGAAAAAGCCGAAACTATAAAGTTTAGCTTCGTGGTGGAACTGAAAAGACCCCTGTTTCTGGTCAGATTGTGGCTTGTCAGGCCGAATAACACGTGTAGAACCAAGAACGCTGTCCAGACAATAGGAGTCTTGAATATCTTTGTCCAAAAGTATGAAGATAATTAATGAACAATGAACTGAGCTGAGAAAGGTGGCCCCAAGCTTTGGCATAATTGTCTCATGTTTCTGCTTCTTTTTGTCCAGAACCAACCAAAGTTATACTCAAAACATGGTCCTCCTTCCAGCAGATCAGCCTCAGCTGGGGGCTTGTTATAAATGCTGACTCTCGGGCTGGAACCCAGACCTACAGAATCTTGATTTTCCTCTTCACACATCCCCAGATGGCCCCTGTGCCCAGGACACTTTGGGAAGCGCTGCCCTGCATTACTAGTGAGTCTGGAACCACTTGTCTATAAAGTGGACCTGTCGTCCATCATACCTTACAGATAAGCAAAAGCTTGTACTCAAAAATATGACAGTCTTGTGAAATTCTGTAAAAGAAGAAATGGGAGGTTGGGGGCAGAGCAGAAGGTAAATGCTTTGGAGGAAGCAGGAAATTTGACCTGACTTTCATTTTCAGAATCCTGACCAGCAAGCAGGGTGCTTCTCCATCCCACAGAGCCAGGAGTATGAATTGAGAAGCAGGGCACAAAAAAACACCGACATCTTGATGACCCTCCAGGTTTGCTGCTGGGTTTAGAGCAGTTGTTTGCTGCGACACCCCTGATTAGCATGCATCAGGCAAGTTAAGGGACCTGAGTGAAACCTGGCTTTCCAAATCTGTCAACTTCCTGCCCTTCGATAAGTGATCCAGAGCCGCCGCTCTACATGGGAAAGAAATGCGTTCCGGCACTAAAACCACTGCTTGCATGACATCATTCCATATCAGCTTACACTGTAATGTCAGGAATGTAACCGTTAGCATTTAAACATGCATAAAATTTAATTAACCTACTTACCAGTTTGCTTAGAACTTTTGAAGGGCTACCTAGAGTCCTCTCTAAGCATTTTATTGCAGAGTTTTGGAAAGCTCACAAAAGAGAGAAGTTCACGGGGATTTTTCTCCCTAAAGCTGATGGGCCGTGACAGATGAGCAGATGACCCGAGTTAATTATTATTGAATTCGTTATTACCGCTTTGTTGTCACCCAGCTCAGCCGGGGTAAAATGATGACAGTAGGTACCTCATTAAAACAGCTGTTTCAATTATGTAGCGGCAAATATTTAAAAAGGGAGGCTTCCAAGTTTAAAGCTGTTAACAAAGTTTGTTTGTGCCGAGATGATCTGATCAGAAAAGGAAGGGGTAGGAAGAAGAGGAGGCGCTGATCCTCACAACTGTTCAGGAGGAGATTCGCCCCCAAAACCCACCCTGGTCTTCTATGCACCGTGGACCTCAGCGGAGAGAGGGAGGTGCCGCATGAACACCCTCCTCACTCCATCCTGAGCTCAGCTTAAATCTGCTTACATTCAAATGGTGAGAGGTCAGCTGTGGACCTTGACTTCTTTCCAGCTACACAAGGCATCCCAGCCAGTGTGTTCGATTGTTTTGAATTGATCCAGGTGAGACCCTGGTTCACGTATTTGTAGAAATCAAGAAAAGCTCCCCCCACTTCCCCATTCAGGAGGAACCTCCCCTCACCCTAGACTATCTGGAACAACTTCGTGGAGATGTCAGCCGTGTTCCTTAATGCTTGTCCACCATTAGAGCATCTGCCTGAAGAATAAGGCATGATAATTTCATAGCTAATCTGATTTATTTTACCATCAATATGTGGCTGATTTAACATCAGTAAAATTCAGCAAAACTGTCATAGTGGGACTTTCCTGCCCCCTAAGCAGAATTCACCTCTCTGCTTTATCCTAAGTTGATCATCGTTCAACACAGTGTTCAGGGTTTTGCAGAGAGAGAATTCAGCTCTGATGTCCTCCCTGCCTCCCCTTCTTCCAAACAATTTTTATTTTTGATGTGTCTGTCTCCTGATGGTCACGTGACTCAGGGGCTGGGCGTGCTAAACCGTGTCTCATAATATGACCCAATGAGGTCACGGGTCATGGTCCCCATGCCTGTTAGTTCCAAGCTGGGAAAATTGGGGTACACAAATCAGGAGTTGGGCTTCAACCCAAACTAGCCCCTAGGTAAAGGCACCTCCGTGTTCCTGAGTGAGATGAAGCAGGCTGTGTAGACAGCTCGGCATAAACTCACTACCAGTGGTGTCCCCTCCTCTGCGGAGGACAGCTCATTTTAGATGAAGAGATCTGGGTCACTGACAGTGGGTGGCGTAGGAAGAATGAAGAACTATTAAGACACAAAATCCTTGGGGGAGATTATAATGCAATTTGCATTTGGAATTTGCCTGAGAATAAACTGTCCAATCTACGTCTACTCATGAAAATTAGACATAGCATTTGCTACAGATTTGCTCGTGAGCCCAGCCGCTCTGTGTGCTTATGAACATTTCCTAAGAACACTGCTCAGTAACATCGCTGACCTGGGAGACACGAGCAGCTGGTTTAAAATATGAAAAATAAACAGATCAACTCACATTCTCTACAGCCTGTCAAACAACAGTATAACCAATTTAAAGACAAAGGCTGGCACCAATCGTGAAGACCTCTTGGCTGGAGGGATGGATGCTCTTTCTGTGTTTATGAAAGGAGGCACCGCTTATTTTTTGGTCTGTCTAATCAGAAGGGGAAAAAGAAAGTCACTTGTTTAGTGCCCCAAACTAAAATTCTAACAGAAAAGTTTAAATTCAAATAGTGAACACTTTGGAATGCACAGTTTTGTTGTCTTTTGTATAGATAAAAAATACATTTGCTCTGTAATATTTGAAGTTTTTTTTAGAAAAAGACCGTTCCTACTTCGCCCCCTCTTCTCCACTGAAGCTTAATATCTTTGTGTATCTTATTGTCATCATTATGAATATTTTAATATGAAATGAGGATACACAGGGAAGAATTCTGCATAGGACCTAATAAACACATAGGAGTGTCATAAAATTGAACTACTTTGAGAAACTGACGGCACTTGATCCAAGTGGTAGGAGGTGGAGGAAACTCTGAGGCATAACCCTCAGGGACCCTATCCTTGCAGGAAGAGAAAGGGATTTTAAAAGAAAATGTCTTTACTCATGTTATCCTCATGACCACAGGGCACCGGGGGGATAACGGGTGTAAGGTTTTGTGTGTTTGCCCCACGTCTCCTGTCCTACCCCCACCAGCCAGTGTCTAGCAATTTGCACCCCACAATTGCAAATCTGTGATTTGAAGAAAAGATTCAGGTGCATAGACCATAAGCCTTCTGCGTGATTTTTGGAATCTAATCTTTCCTGAGTATATTTTTATTTTAAGTAACATTCCTTTTACATCTACCATTTTAAGAATTCAGATGACACAAAAGGCAGGAGAAAACAGCAAAGTGTTCATCTAACTGATTGTTTTTGGAAGAGATTTGTATTATAAACATATATTAGAAATTTAGATGCATGTTCTAGGGATAAAAGTTCTAAGGTTGTCTAACTCTTTAAGCGTGTACTTTAGACTCTCAATTCCAGTTACTGTCAGTTATCAGAAGTTCTCCAATAGTCATATGTCTTGTTCTCCACCACCGTTTGTCTCGCAATACCTTAAAGTATTGATTTCCTCCATATGATCACATGTGGGAGACCCATCACGCGCCTTGCTTTACCTCCAGTCCAAGTAATAGAGGAAATTGGTGAATTTCCTCAACAGAGGGTGTAGTGACACCTGGTTTCGCCTCTACAAAGCCCCAAGGGCATCATTAGCATCTGGGCAGCCCTCCTGGGCTCCAGGACAGCTCCTCTGACACCTCTTTGTCTGAGCGTGCACTTGAGGTCAGGAGGGGTAGGCAGGGACTTGTCCGTCAACTGGACCCTCTGGATCCACCCTGACAGTGGGCCCGACCCCCTCCTGTCCACAGTTGCGGTCACCCAGCCATGGGGCCTTGGGGGTGCTTACCTTGTCAGGACGTGCTCCCTGCCCTGCGATGCCAGCTTTGAAAGTGTGTTTTGTGCACACTGACCTGGCCCTGGGTGTCTACACTGCGTTTCCCATCCACACTCCCCACCACTGTGCACGATTCACACCACTGACTTCACCTCAGCCCTTTCCTGAGAAGGAGTCTGTGATTCTCTTGATACCCTAGTTTTCTTTATCTTGCTTTGGCAAAAGAGAGAGAAAATCAGCACAGGAGATTTCTCTCTTCTCTTCAAGGAGGAGAGAAACCACAGCTCCTGTTTTCCTATGAAAACATGATCTTTAGTGACTCCCCGATCTTTCTCTTCAGATCCCTTGTTGGATGGGATGGATTGGCTGTGTGACACAGTCTGGCTGCATAAGGAGCCACTTTGGATGGAAGAGACTCCAGGTCATTAAGTACAGTCGACCCTTGAACATCATAGGGGTTGGGGGCGTGGACCCTCTGTGCAGGTGAAATTCCACATTTAACTTTACAGTCAACCCTCCATATATGCCATTCCTCCCTTATCCCTGGCTCCTCCATATTGGAGTTTCTTATCCTCAGGTGCAGTCAATCATCATGTAGTTCTTAGTATTTACTGAAAGAATCTCCATGTAAGTGAGCCTGTGCAGTTCAAACCAGTGTTGTTCAAGGGTCAACTGCATTTGGGAGTCCATCAGAGGCAAAGTGTAGGAGGAAAGATGCAAAGAGAAAAATGGAAAGAGGTGTGATAGAACACAGAAATGACCGTGGATGCCTTCAAGAGATGGCTACACAACTGAACTATGATTTGTTGGAGGCATACTTTTATCTTCTGAGATCCAGGAACTGTTGGCGTGAGATTTAATTTTACTAAAAGATATGAGATTTCCAGGAAGACTCTGGGACTCTGTCATCTTGCCTGACATTCTGGCAGAGTCAGTTGGACTGTGAGAACCTGCAAAGTCATCCTCATGCCTTACGTCATGAAACAATAAAAATAACCATCCCAGGCTGGCAGAGAAAACAACACTGGTTTCCCTCTGAGTTTACCTACACTTGACATTCCAAGCAAATAAAACAGGAAGGAAGTTCAAGGGGTGTGGGACCATGTGAACAAAAATCCTCCAAAATGTCATCTAACCCACGTGAGGTAACTGACAAGTTCTCTTCAGCTCTAATTACCTCTGTCGTGGGTGTCCTCAGCTCCCCCCTCATCGTCTGCTTAATTAAGAATAGCATGTCTTTCTCCTCATGTCGTTCCCCTTATAGGTTTCCTCTTCATCAACGTGCTGTCGTGGCAGAGGCAAATATCATAAAATAGCATCGTGAAGACCACATATCTTTAAAGATGTCAAGGACTAAACAATCAGCAAAGAGAACTCTGTGCATTAAGGCATCAGACAGAAATGAGGGTTGAAACAGTGTCCTTTTCAAGTCTTGTGATGTTAACTGGAAAGCGGCCGTGGGCTGGACCCTAAATGGACATTTGACAAAGGCCTTACATCTGGGGGTCACCCTCTGATCAGGGGGCATGAAGCATAGACAACACTCAATGCAAAAGCTTCACTCAGGTGGGAGCTTGAAGGTCTGGAAGGTCCAGGGGGCTGCCCGAGATCACACAGCAATACACTACTGGAATTTGAGTTCTAATTCCGGATCAATATCTCCTTCATTTTGACGTTAGACATTTTTGTCTAAAGCACACAACACAACACACCCTGATGTGCGAACGTGGCGCTTCTCGCACTTGGAGAGCCATGTCCTGGCCACCCCATCTGGAGAGGGGACTCATCTTCCCCATGGCCATGGTAATGCAAGTGACGGAGGGTGTTTCGTTCCCAGAAATCAGGCCCTTCATCATGAAAAGAAGCTAATAGTTCCACTGTTTAATGAAAACTGCAAAATCAGTAAAGTAGGATCAGATAATCATTTACGAGTTCATTCCCTCTACACGGCTTAAGATTTCCCATTACCAGTGAATTGGAAACTGGAAATCAAATTTGGAAAACTAATAGAACCTAATGATTTAATGTGTCACTTCAGTGTTTTCCACTGGAGAATAAGGAGATCTTTAGAGAGAATGATCCTTCCACATCTTGATTTCATCAAAACTGACCAAAGATTATCTGGGAAGCTCTTTTTACCAAGGGAAAGGCATACCTTAATTCTGGACATTTCCGGGCTAAAAGTATGTTCACACATTTTGTTTTCATACACACGACACACTTAAAATGTGTGATTTCTTCCAGCAGAAATGTAGGCTCTGAGGTCCAGTTGGAGAAAGTGTGATCACATCAGCTTGTGAGCAGCAGAATTGGAACTTACCTCCCAGATAATATTTGTTTTAACGATTCTCTGGAAAAATCAACCCCTTCAGCAAAGGCTAGCGTGGTACCTGCAAGCAGTGTATATGTCTGCAGTGGGTTAGTTATAATCTGCCCAAACTGATGCATTACGTGAGAAAGGATACCCTTAAAATATAGAATAGTCTTTTCGTTGGCATAGTCACGTTTTGGGGCAGAATCATGACTTTCTGCTTTTACTCACAGTACTGAAGTTCAATCCCTTTGATTTTTAAGTTTGTCCAATGAAGTAAAAAAGTTCATAAGAAAACACAAAGCTTAAGAGACGGCACTCAAAATGGTATAGAAGTGAAAAAGAGCTCTCTGTCAGAATGCATACTGTATACAAGAAATTGTACACAGCTGTAATTCTTAGATTATTTTAGTGGGAAAACCTTGAGGTAGTAAAATCACTGTTTCAATTTCATGGAAAATAGCTTTGATTGCACAGATATGATGTTATATTAGCTATGTTCATAGTAGTCTGTGAAGAGTAAAATTGCCTTTCCAATAGTTAGGTGAATATGAGTCCTTAGTAAACAGATCTGACGAATGAGGAACTGGTGATCATTTACCAAATACGTGTATCTCTGCGTGGACTCCTGTTTAGGGGTATGTTGAGAGGATGAGGGGAGCTGGGGATTGAAGAGCCTTACCTTGGCCGCAGTGACGTTTCAGTTATTTCTGTGAGATGAACACAACTTTCACGAGTACCGCGTTGTGAATTAGCCTGAGCGTTACTGCTCGTGCTGACTCTCCGTACAGAGAGGGCTCACACACCGCAGGGTCTCTGAATGCGTTCTGCGGGTCCATGCTGCCCCCCCAGTGTCTCTCGTGGGGGAATGGTTTTAGATGGCAGGCAAAAGCGCAAGTTAACAGCCTATCATTCTGAGGACTGATTCTGCTGGAAACTTGTGACTAGACAGCTCCCCCAAATGATCCCAGACATTTACCGAAGGGAATACAAGTCCCGGACAAGGATACTCTTCGGGCCCTGTAGACATCACTAAAATTTCAGTCGTCAATTTCATCTGAAGAGAAGCAAACTAACACATACTTTAATGCATCACGTCAAATCAGGTTTCGAATAACGTTACAAGTGTGACTGTGTATGAGGTACAATATCTGTGGGATTATGAAAGTTTATAAGATTGTGTAAAGTAGTCAAACGAGAGTAAAAGATGCGGAGATTTTAGAAACGTAATATGACACGTTTTTATCCATTTATCATGTGTTCATTGAACTTTTAAAATCTGCTCTCTGTTCTCTAATCATTTGCAGTGACTTTTTTTTTTAAGTAAAAATAATCTTGATTTTATTGACATGAATGTTTTCTTCAGTATCACTTTTCTTTTTAACTTCTTTATTGGAGTATAATTGCTTTACAATGGTGTGTTAGTTTCTGCTGTATAACAAAGTGAACCAGCTATACATATATCCCCATATCCCCTCCCTCTTGCGTCTCCCTCCCTCCCACCCTCCCTATCCCACCCCTCCAGGTGGTCACAAAGCGCTGAGCTGATCTGCCTGTGCTATGCAGCTGCTTCCCACTAGCTATTTTACGTTTGGTAGTGTATATATGTCCATGCCGCTCTCTCACTTCGTCACAGCTCACCCTTCCCCCTCCCCGTGTCCTCAACTCCACTCTCTCCATCTGCGGCCTGCATCTTTATTTCTGTCCTGCTCCTAGGTTCCTCACGACCTTTTTTTTTTCAATTCATGCAGTGACTCTTTGAGGGAAATTTTCTTCTGATGGTATTTGCTGCATCGGTCTATGAGTGCACCTAGCTGAAGAACAGGTGGTGTCTCCGAACCACGCTGCACCTAAATGGTCCCCCCTCACAGCTCTCTGTTCCCACAGGGGCCCCTTCCTCTTCACATTTCCCTTCGGGAAGAGACTGGCTCTTGGGCAAATGTCTCAGCAAGCGGTTGGAACAACACGTGTCCCAAAAGCTTTGGCGGCTTCCAGTGTACCCTATAAAAATCACCTCTATTCAGTTAGCCCTTACCTTCCATCTCTGCTAACAGAGGTTTTGGTGTTCAAAAGGGTGTGGATCCCAGACTTTTGAGTAAGGAATACCTTATCTTTTCCCAGCTACAGTGAAAATCTAGATGGGGCTTAAAAGTAATTTGATATTTGTAAACTCAGATATAATAGCCAAAAAATAAAGGTAAATATTCTCATATGGCTATATTATAATCAAACTCACAATAGTTTTGTGAGGGTTGTGTTCGAAGTCGGGGCACTCTGGATCTAGTATTCAGTTGCTGTCTTTTGTTTTTTTCCATAATCAACCATTACTTGATAAGAAGGCTCTCATTAAAGAGGATTGCTTTTTGTTTGTCCTTTTTTTGTTTTTTGGGGGGGGTTGGGTTTGCCAGTAGAAGTAAAGAAAAAAATAAGCAGCATTAGGAAAAATATATTGAATCAAACTACTAGTGGCAAAAAACAACAAACACATCAGAACATGCCGACCTTGCCTTCTGAGACCAGGGTCACAGCAAGGAGACTTTAGACTCAGGTTCCTACAGATGCTTCTCCTTCCTGGTAAACACGACATCTTTCTGCTCGGTTGAAAATCCCCAGCTCAGGAAACCCGGGGGCCCCCTTCAAGCTGTGGGGCGAGGACCAGCTTTTGAGAAGCCTGCCCTGTCCTCCCCTCTGCGTCCCTGCCCACCTCCCGCTTTGTGAGTTCTCTAATTATTATGTTAATACTGTTCCATTTTTCAAAGCAGCTCACTTTTCAAAAATTGTATAAGGCATTCCCACGGAGGAAAAGAATCAGAAAAGGAACAGCACATCTGACCTTTGAAGGCTAGAAGTCAAAGCAAGATTTTTAAAACTGGATATGAACTAGAGTCATGAATGACTTTCCTGCGAACAGGGGGATTCCAGTTATTCAGATACGGCGTTTTGTAGTGTTCTGCCATTTCTTCCTCACTTTGTACATACCAGGCCACTTCTCAGTGGGAATCCTTAGAAAAACTCACTCTCTGATTTCATATTTCCTAAATGAAAAGACGAGTAATTTAGGACATACCAAGTAAGGAAGACCTAGTGGTATAAAGACATCATACCAAGATCTAGAGTCCAAATATTAGTAAAGTTTTGAGTCCTCATCTGCAAAGGGTGGCTGCAACTTTAGTGATGCCTTAAATTGTAAAACATCTGTGCACAGTGTTTAATTTAGCAGATCACGAAGCCCACCTCACCCAGACCGGCAGAACCGGAGGGGCCGGATGGTGCAGAAGCAAACATGCTCGCCCCTTGCTGACACTGACCTCTGCGACGGGGCCCCCGGCACTTATCGCCAGACAGAGAGCTGGCTGCTTTCACTGGCGGCTTCCCGCCTTCTGCTCGTGCCCAGGCAGGCCCGTGGTCAGGGTCCTGCGTCGGAGCTTCCTCTCTGCTTTTTCTGTCTCTTCTGGAGCCCGAGCCTGCAAAGAGCCGCTCGTGCTCCTGGCTGAATGACGCGGCACTGTCCCCGAGTGCATCTTCCTGAGCATGTCCTCTGCTGTCCAGTCTAAACCAGACTAAACATTCTGAGTATCTCTTCCCTGGTCTTCCCTTCACGCCCTTTTCCTCACCGGTGACCCCACCATCCTCAAGACACACACAGCATTTTCAGGTAACTTGTATTCAAAACGCAACTCCACACCTTGATTTCAAATGGCCTATTTTAGTTGAGCACCTACTATGTACTAGTCTTTGCTTTAGGCTGGAGTCCTAGTGAGTAAGACACCCTTGGCTTTCAAGGACAAAGCAAGGGAGCAGGCAGGCAAACGGGCAGCGGTAAGGCCTGAGGTCCATTGTGGACACAAGGATGACTTTTCCAGGTTTCTGTTAAATCAGCAGGGTGCTCATTCATGTCACAGCCTTTATCAGGAAACCAGAGCAGCCCAGGCACGGAGATGGGTGTTCTCAGGACCCAGAGAGGAGCAACCAGGCTCTCTCAGGGGCTCCTGTTTCCATAAAGAAGAAAACGGAACATCTATATTTCTGAAAATGTGCACAAAGTAAGGTCATGTAAGTGGTCAGAACAGTAGTTGCTGGGGAGGGAAGGGATAGATTAGGACTTTGGGATCGACATATACACACTTCTATATATAAACCAGCTAGCCAACAAGGACCTACTGTACAGCACAGAGCAGATACTCGATATCTTGCGATAAACGATAATGGAAAAGAATCTAAAAAAGAATAGATATACATATATGCATCACTGCGGCACTTTGCTGTACACCTGAAACTCACGCGACATTGTGCATCAACTGTATTTCAATACAAATAAAAAGTTAAATAAATAAGAACAGTAGTTCTGTGATGAGCCAGGGACTAAAACCCTCTGCCTACCCACCTCGGGGGTCCTGGCCCTCCCCGCCCACGGCCAGACCCTGCCCATCGCAAGCAGAACAGGGTCCCACTGCCCTCACCCTGTTTGGGGGATGAGCTAGGCTGCCTCTTAACCACTGCTGGGGCCCGGCCTCCGCTGACCAGTGGTGAACGAACGTTTGCGAAGCCGCTGGCTGTGATTAAAGAGGGGATCTGTGAGGCTAACCGGCCATACAGGGATCAGACCAGAGGCGCTTTATCACCATGGAAAACCAGCTGACGGCTTTATTCTATAGGACACTCTCGACCGCTTGTTTTTTCTCGCCCTCTCTTGTGTTACTTTTTTCTTTAAGTACCTGCTGCACTGCGATTTCCTTGCTGACGTTTTAGGAGAGACCACAGGCAAGTGGCGGTTTTCCTTGAAGTCTCCTGTGACCCCAGATGAGATAGCCAGGCACCTGCCTGCGGAACCCGCTTAGACACACAAGCGCAAATTGATAAATACCCTGCTCCCCGAGAGAGGAACACGCCAAAGGCCTCCCTGATCCACAGCCGCGCTGCAGTTTGAGTGGCTCTTGATAAAATCACAGGCAGGCACAAATGGTGAAGAAAGAAGAAGAGGCGTGCAGATTTGTCTCGCGTTTGGTAATTACCTTTGTATTCATCCAGGAGTCCCAGCAGCACACAGGAGGAAGGAGGTGGTGGTATTTGGGCCCCCAAAGAATTTAAAACGATGGTGCATCACATTCCAGCATCCTATTAATAATTAAACTGTCGTCACTTACCAACAACATACACTCCAAATTAAATCTAAGCAAAAGGGAAAAAGGGATCATTTGGGACTGAATTAGTGGGCTTCAGAGAGAAACAAATAATAATCAAACATCTGTGTTCTAAATAGTACGTGCTTTATCAGACAAACAACTGTTACCATCTCGTTGTGTGGAATTGCTTGGGGGAAAGTTGCCTGGAAAGCAGAGTCTCCGTCAGGAGGTGAGGGAGGTGGGAAAGTTCATCATCAAGTCGGGAAGCGGCTGGAAGTGGCCGTGCTGCCTGATTCACCTCCTTCTCAGCATCTTGGTTGGCGAAAGAGGAGGGGACCGCCCTCTGGGCACAGTGCACTGGATGGTCCAGGAGTCCCAGGCGATGTGAACAGCCCCGACCCAAGAAAGGCAAAGAATAAACATTTCAAGCCAAACTCCATCTTTGCTGAATTGTCTTGGAAGCCTGCTGGTTGTGAAGGTTACAGGAGAGAATTTATTTTTTTGCTGGGAGGGAAGAGAGAAAAGACATAGAATTAATAAACAAATGGGTAAAGAGGGAGGAATTAACAATTTCCCCAACTTTGCCGCGATGTGGTGGAGGACATGACACTAGCACAGCCTCCGATGGAGAAGTGACCGAAAGGAAATGGCAGGAAGGAACCAGGAAGTTTGCTAATTACCCTGGTGTCATATTTCATAAACAGGCGGCATTACTTTGTCTGTCGTCTCCCGGTGACATTTAACTCTCCGCTGGTCGCTCGTAAATCTAGCCGGCTGCCACGGGACCGGCAGAGTGAATAAGTGATGAGCAGTTCTGAGCATCTCTGTGTTACTGTCCTCACGTCCCTCCCCACCTTGCCTCGTGCATTTTCTGTCTGTGCTGTTGGGCCCTCGTGGAAAGAAAAACGCTGGTGACTCATGGGGAGCTCGCTCCAAACTCGGGCCTATCGGCTCTGGGTGGGGTGGGGGGGACTCGGAACAGAGCCCTGGTCTCAATTACCAGCACTTCCAGAGCTACACGTCCTTCCCCCGGCCTGGCGGAGAGGCCATCACTGCTGCCGGGTGTGCGGGTACCTTTGGAATAGGCGACGGTCTGTGTGTCTTCTCCTTAGGTAACTGTGTTACAAGACCCTATTCCAGCTGTAACACTTGTTTCACAAGAGCCCTGGTTTTGTCTGACACAATATGGAACAACATTTGTCATCCGTTATCAGGGGTGATATATTTGTTAGCCTGCAGAGAAACATCTGCTGTGCCTTAATCTCCAGTGTGCAGGCCAATATTCATAGGATCCAGCTGCATAAAATCACGGTATTAGATGGAGCTGTCCAGTCTGACATGGAGGCTCACTGGCAGGCAGACAGAAACAGATTTTATTATCTCCCTTTTACATATTTATTTATGTCAAATATTTCTGAGAATCCATACATTACCTCTCCTTTTATGCATTGTTGTTCTGTGGTGACAAGCCATTGACATCCAAATGAGAAATTTATGTTACATATTAAATATGGACATCTGAATGATGATCAAATCTATAGAAGCCAAGCCTGGCCAATCACCCCTAAATAATGGATGAGTGGTAGATGGGACTCAATTTGTTCCGTGTAAAGCCTGGGCGACCCCGGTCCCGCGCTTCATCACCGCGGCACTGTCATTATTCGCTTCTATTCATCTCACATGGCACCACTCAATAAAATCTGCACATGATAAAGAGAGTAACCTTGGTCAAGAGTGAGGCTAAAGAAAAGGGATCATTTCCTGCATTCGCAGGTAGGGACCTACTGGTGTCCATTGCCTTGGTGTGTACACCGTTACATCGCGAGGAGGGAATGAGAACGGCCGAGCACCGGATGGGGACCCGTGAGGACAGCCTTGTTATGGGAGGTGCGGACAGTTCTGCCCTACTGAGGTGCGTGATTGCTCTGGTCACCAGCTGGATATACAAAATATATATTATTGCTACGTCGTACAAGTCTGTGTACCTAAAGTGATGTATGCATAATATGGCAAAGTGAAACAGAGTGAAATAAATCAGATGCACTTGGTTATCGTTATGTTTTCAAAATTGTGGTCACCAAAGGACGCAAAACACATTCGACTGAAGTCATAGCGTTTGACTCAATTAAATGAATCTTACTATCAATGCAGTTTGGGCTTAGACCCTAGAAAACGTGTCTTTTCCCCACTACTTACCAGTGTGCATATACATGTGGATGCACAAATAGCCCAACTCCTTGGGTCGGAGAAGTCAGAGACGCTTCATGGAAGAGCAAGGGGTTTAAACGGGACTTGACAGGTGAGTTACTTATCGCGGAGCAGGGATCCCGTGGTCCAGACTCACCAATGAGGGCGAGGCAGAGGGTGAAGTGTGCCTATGGACAAGAAGAGACTCTTCGGTGGAGCCATAGGGGTTAATGTTAAGTTAAGCAGGCGCCCTCTTACAAACAAAGACGTTTTCACTGTACTGAGAGTCCACGGGAGGTCACTGACGGTCTGTGAACATTGCATATTAGCAGAGCGTTTTAAAATATTAATTTAAATATATACAGACGGATTCAAGAGAATTGAGCCTGAAAAAAAAATTAGAGTAGTGAAAATGATTACAGGTAATCCAGAAACAGCTGACATAGAGGTGGTGCATTCATAGCCTAATACTGCCATCAACACCACACACTTGGTGGTTTCCAGTAACAAGCACTTAATAAGCATTTCTGCAGCTCAGAGGCCCCACGTGGGTCTCGCTGGGCTGCTGTCAAGGTGTATGAAGTGCTGGGCCCCTTCTGCAGGTGTCAGGGGAGAATCCACTCCTTACCTTCTAGCTTCTAGAGGTGGTGCCACATTCCTTTCTGCGTGGCCCCTCCTCCATCTGCGAAGCCAGCAGTGGGTGGGGGGCTCTTTGTTACCCGGCGTCTCTCTGACCATGACTCTCCCTCCTCTCCTCCCACATTAGGGGGGACCTTTGCCATTGCGTTGGGCCATCCAGGTAATCCAGGCTGTCTCCCTATTTTAAGGTCATCTGGTGAGATGCTTAATTCCATCTGCAGCCTTAATCCCCTTGCCCAGCAACGTAACCTATTCACAGGTTCCACGGATTCAGACATGGACATCTTTGAAAGTCATTATTCTGCAGACCACAGGGAGAGAGAAAAGAAAAGTACAAAACTCAAAGTAGAACACACGGAAAAATGGTGTTTTCCTTGAAAGGAATAATTTCATAAGTCCATGAAGGAAACTCAAGATTCCAAGGTGCACAGTAAGATGAGCCATGTGACAACTGGGAGAAATGGAAGGTCGGAGGTCAGAGAAGGGACCGATCTATTTCACTATAAGGATAATGCGGGACAGCACTGACCGAGTGCCCACCACGTGCCACCATATCCGTGTAAAGAAATACACCATCTCGTTCAATTTCATTTAAAATACGCATCAAGGTCTACGTAATTGGAAACGGCTAAGCGAAGTATGCTCCATACGACACTTTTTTTTCACTCCTGTATATCCTCAATTGATCCTACATTTACTTGAGTGTAGCAAGTAAATCGAGTCTCGTGACTTGAGACCACTCAGGTCATCCTCTTTGGGTTCTGCCTGAGAACACTGTCCTTCGTCTTCGGAGAAGCATTCAGAATGTGCTGTTGTGGATTGTAACCTTTTTTAAGGCTTGGGATAAATTAAAATTTCACAGCAGTGGAATTGTCTTAAAACTCCTTTGTCTCCTTACCTGGGATGTGCTCAGACCTGGACGTCCCCTCCTTCCGTCTTCGCCTTCTTGATCTTCACAAAGAGGTTCCTGGAGTTACTTCTGTAGGAAAATATAAAGGCTTTGTGTCAGCAAGATGTGCAGTTTCAGGCCCTCATTAATTTTTGTCCACTTTGGGTTTTTTCTAATAGCGAGCTTCAAATGAATATGAATATCACAGTGACTTATGCTCACTGAATTACTGATTTTCCAATATTCCTAAGAAAATATCATTCTTTTGATACCTCAAGGTGGGGAGAAAAGTTGACATGTACACCATTGCTCAAAACCTCTTTGCTACATTTAAAAACCATGGGTGTTTCCAAAAGTCAGAGCAGCTGGACTAACCGTCTGCCTACAAAGTGCCCACAGGAATCCCACTGTCTCCCGACTGCAAGGCCAGAGTAACTAGGGTTTGGGGAACACACAGGCCTCTGGGTCCTCCCCACTGAAACCCTTCTAGGGTGACCACCCTAGGCAGCGTTAGGCTGTCAGGGCCCAAAGACCTGGAACTGCTCGGTGACCTGCAGGTGGTGACCAGGGGACCCTGACCTACACCTGTTTGTAGAGGTATGTGGGTGACGATGGTGCCATCACTAAGAGGTGTGTGTGTAGCAAGGTCTCCTGGGAAAACCAAGGGCCGTCAGGAAGGCTTGCTGTCAGTCCAAGAAGTCCCAGATGGGGGCCCCAGGCTGCTCAGGTTGGGATGACGGAGTCCTTCTGGTACACCCCGCTGTGTGTCAGTCCCAGGCACAGGTCTTTGGCCATTTGGTTCTGTTTTGTGGGGTCACTGGGCCTGGTAAGTTCACTCGACAGTGTCCCCTGGTGTCTGGCAGCCCAGGGGTACATCAGGCAGTTGGATGGAGTGTTCTGGGCAGGAATGAGGGGCCGGGACCAGGGCTGCAAGACCATCTCCCTCAGCAGCAAATAAACCTGGTCTGACTCCCAACCCCTTCTCTACTTGGGGGGACAGACTATGCTTTAGGGGTATTTGTGAATTTTGAAAAATCTCAGAGCATAAATTATCACACAAAATTATCGATTTACTACTTCACCCCAAAATTACAGTGACTCAGAGGGAATTCGATTGAAACACACCTGTATCCACATGGCCTTATTTTTCATCACCTCCCCTGGACTGAGGTTTTTTTTTTGTTTGTTTTGTTTTTTAACATCTTTACTGGAGTATAATTGCTTTACAATGGTGTGTTAGTTTCTGTTTTATAACAAAGTGAACCAGCTATACATATACATATATCCCCATATTCCCTCCCTCTTGCGTCTCCCTCCCACCCTCCCTATTCCACCCCTCTAGGTGGTCACAAAGCACCAAGACGATCTCCCTGTGCTATGTGGCTGCTTCCCACTAGCTTTCTATTTTACATTTGGTAGTGTATATATGTGCATGCTACTCTCTCACTTCGTCCCAGCTTACCCTTCCTCCTCCCTGTGTCCTCAAGTGCATTCTCTACGTCTGCATCTTTATTCCTGTCCTGCCCCTAGGTTCTTCAGAACCTTTTTTTTTTTTTTAGATTCCATATATATGTGTTAGCATACGGTATTTGTTTTTCTCTTTCTGACTTACTTCACTCTGTATGACAGACTCTAGGTCCATCCACCTCACTACAAATAACTCAGTTTCGTTTCCTTTTGTGGCTGAGTAATATTCCAATGTATATATGTGCCACATCTTCTTTATCCATCCGTCGATGGACACTTAGGTTGCTTCCATGCTGGACTGAGGTTTTCAAGTTAAAAATGTTTTCAGCTTTGAAAGTGGCGTTACGTGGAATAACCCAGGAACGATGACTATTCACCAAGTGTTTTCCTCTCCAGAGGGAATAAATCCGCACAGACGTAAAGTGGTTCTATGAGAAATTCTGTTTTCTTCTTTCTTTGATCTCTCATTCTGTGACGTCTGTCTGTCTTGAAGGCCCAGACAAGAAAAGGAGGGACAGGGCCCCTCAGATAACTGAAGCGTGAGGGCACATTTACCTTAAGGATGAATAAATTTCAGAAATAGTGAGAAAACACCATTATTTTTTCAGAAGAATAAATAAGAAAGACAAAAAAAAAAAAAAGAGCTGCGGAGAAGGCAGTGGACAGCGTAGGGACACTTGTGGCTCTTTCAGCCACCGAACAACAGACCCAGCAAAGGAAGTGCGAGTCCCCCAGACTTTCTTTCACGCCCCAAAGCTGAGAACAGTGGGAAAGGAAGGAGGCTTCAAGACAGGGGGGCATGCCCACCTTGCACGAAAACTGCAGAGGTGGAGCCCTTACCTGCAAAGTGATGACACAGCGTGAGGAGGCGTCCCTAGGGTACCTGTGCGCATCTTCCTTTGCCTTTAATGCTTGTCTGCACAGGGGACATGGCTGACACGGTCACCTTAGGGACAAGGGCACAGTGACACTTTCTCTTATTCCATGTGGGGAGGTATTAGCTCTTTCTCTGGACAGGGACCAGATCTCATCCAGACAGAACCCGGCTCCCTCAGTCTGGCCCTCCCAACACACACACGCTCGGGAAGTTTTTATTTTGTTTTAGTGTAAGAAAATACCACGCTGTGGAGTTTCCACGATGTTCACGCGGGGTGCCCCCAGGGTTTGGGGCCGGCGCATCCGGAAGCCCTTCCTCTCTCACGTCCCCGGCTGCTGAAAACCGTGGTGACGGCGAGCAGACAGGTGCTCTGTCGCCTCCTCGGCTCTCCGTGGTTTCTGCTCGGAGACTAATGTGGCCAATAAAGTCCCCACCCCTGTCTGTGAATCGGGGGAAGACGGCAGCTGCTTCACATCACAGACAAGAACGGAGGAAGGTGCAGGGCAGAGCTCGGGGAGAAAAATTCCATTTTGTCCCAGGTTAAAATCAATTCTGATGATTCAAACCCTTCCAATGAAGAATTTAATGCTCCCCACATAGCCGGTGAAAAATACAATGTTTCAGGCCAGAGGTATTGATGCAATCGGCTCTGCAATTCAGTGCATACATTGACTGTCTTTGCAAACCCTTTTCTTCTGGGATTCTTCAACCAATAAAAGGGGAAAACCCTTACAGTATTCATCTTAGTTAAAATTTTCCTTTATTAAATCCTGATTTTGTTTTTTGTTCCTCCCGGGTGGTGTGTGGGGGGGGAGGATAGAGTCAGGGTTTTCTTTTTGACATTATTTATAGACTGAAAAGATGTGGTACACTGATTTTTTTCTTCCTTCCATTATCTGACGGGATTTAGTAGACATATGTACAATCCAGCAAAGCTGATCTCCCGAGATGGAGAAAATGTGAACATTTTCAACGTAGGGGAAATCAAACGCAGTAGACCTTTTCAGTTCAAGTTATTATTTTGTAGGAAATAATGTTTGTTCAAAGAACTTGTAGGATATTTTCTACTAACATAAGTTTGTCTGACAAAGCTTCCCAGGGAGGAAGCTCCCGCTTTAAGGGAGGCTTCAGCAGCAGTGCACTCGGAGCCCTTGGTTTGAGGCTCTTAAGGATACAATTTTTTTAATGAACATTTAATTAATATTAATGTTATGCTAACAAAATACACTGATGCAATAACTCCTGTAGTTCATTAAACATCTTGCTAGAAAGTAGCTCAACATACATACTGTGAAAATCCCCTTGGAAGTTTCAAAATGATAGGATAATTGTAAATTCAGAGAACACATTTCACTGAAAATTAATTTTCGTCAGTACTGTACGTTTGTTCTTATGAAATGCCGACAACTCTTACTCATTGTGAAAGATCATTTTCAATATGTCACAATTTTACTTTGGGGTCATTTTGGCTTTTTCGAGACATCGTACACTCTATGATACGTCTGAGGCAATTAGACTAACTAATATATTCCAGGTAATGAGATGCACAGCCTGTGATTTTTAAGTCTCGATGGCAACAGAGTAAAGACATTGTTAAGAGCATCCCATATTTAAGCAGAGTGCAGCTGCGTGCCTTTTCTCTCCTGTAAGCGTCTGAATGTCTTTGGAGGGTTTACACAGAGACTGTAGTTGAGAACATGGGCGATTATTCTCAAACAGCAGGAGCCACTTGAAGGCTTGCGTTTGGGCTCCAGGACGCATCTCTGAGGGTCCCTTGTCTCCTGGTGGGTGATGGGCATCCACCTCAGGACTCCCCACTCGCCCTTTCTCCTTCTGCCCGTACTTAATGCTGAGAAGGTCTCTAACTTCAACCACCCAACTCTCAGGGTCTTCACAGGAGCTTCAGTATTGGGGAAATTATTTGCCTTTGTGGCATTCATTTTTGTTTATAAAATACTAATTACCTCTTTTATTGTTTGAAGAGATTAAAAGTTAATAGGAGAAACTAAATAAACAGAATGCCATTCTGCACAAACTATATAAGCTGGTAATTAATTTCTGGCCTCCTCTGAGCTAATTAACTCATATAAAGAAATGAAGTTAATGAAGCATAATTCCAGTCATACAAGTGTAGATACCAGCAGTTTGACTTAATGAATTAGTAAGACATTTCTTCTCTTAGAGGTTTTTCAATTGTGTTCCTAAACTGAAGTCCCCTTTAAAGCTCCTTTCTGGTTAAAACGTTTAATAAATGGCAGGGCAACCTGGCGATGGGTGCTACAACCTGGTTCCGGAGGGCTTCTTTCTGTCACTCGCTGTGGCCTGGGCGTCACTGGGCGTGGCCAGCAGGGGTGTGAGGGGCAGAGCAGGCTCTTAGCATCGTACGGCTCTCCCAGCTCCCTTTGACAAACTGGGGTAAACTCGGGAAGTGTCCCTCAGGCCACCTCATAAAAGCCATGCACGTTTTCTCCCTATGGATATGGTTTATTTTCTACATCCACACCTTCTGAGAAGACTGTATCCAAAGTCTGGATTAAAGAAGTTCAGATAAGTTGAAAACACTCTTTCTTTTTGCCTTTTACATGTTGGAAGCTGAATGTAACATTAAAAAATGGCATAAGGCTTAGTTCTCTGATATTTGGGGCATGAAAATGTTACCCAGAGTGGGGCTGTTAAAGGGTTCAATTGTTTTCTAAATAGAGACACCGCCCAGTATATGGAAAGGTGTATTTTTGTTTAAATAATATTTAAAGAAAATCAGCTATCTTAAGCACTGTGTTTTATTAACTTGCCACCTAGAACTTCAGCTGTTTTTCAGCCTAAGTGTTTGCGTCCCCGTAGTGGCACGTATCCCAAGGCACGTATCCCAAGGCACGTATCCCAAGGCACGTATCCCAAGGCATTCACTCTGCACCTAATTTGAGGGATGTACTCATGACACCAATTTATATGATCTCCCATCGCCAACAATCAAGAGTCGGGGTTAGACCTTCGCAGCGGCAGAACACGCTTACTTAGCAACGAGGTCTAGGCTGTCATCCCTGCCTCCCAGGGAAGGTGGGTCCATCCTCATCCTACAGGTGCTGGTCGCGAGCCCCTGTTCAACACATCAACGGGAAAAGATAGATTGAGAAGGAAGGGGGAAGGCGCATGAGGGTAAATGAACTGGACAGTCATCCTTTGGTTTACCGGTCCCATCGGAATGAGTGAAATGCTGTTCTGATCTTTGTGACTTGAAACTAAGATTTTTAGAAGTTCATAGCTTTCCAAGGTCACAGCCGGCCAATGGAGGAACAAGATTTTGAAGGTCATTTCTACACGGACATCATGCGTTTACTCTCCATCCTCCCCCCTCCCCCCACCTTGCTTCCTTCTAGAACGCCCGCCGGCCCCTGCACCGCTCGCAGAAGAATCCTTTGGACTCCAGCTTCCCCTCACCCTTCCACACCGACTTAGAAGATGACGATGATCCCGAAAACGAGTATAACAATAAAAATGATAAAGTAGGAGGATTTGGACAGTTATCACCTCAGTTTCCTCATCTGTAGAGCTGGGGTGGTTATGCTCCGAACAGGGGTGTGGAATAAATAAACAACCTGGAGTGCTTACGTGATGCCCTGTCTTGAGTGTCAGCAGAAATACACACCAGGAGCCACCAGCCCGCACCCAGGCTGCCTCACAGTGTTCAGAGGGTTGCCCTCGTTTGCTCTTTTTCTTGCCATCAAGAGATCTCAATTTAGGGAGACACAGAGAACGTTTTTTGCTGGAAAGTGCGCATGAAGCTTCAGAGCCTCTGGGGTTTTTGGAGTTGGAGCTGCCACGCCGAGGCAGCCCTGCAGTTCGTCTTTGTTCTCCGCCTCTGTGCTCACCTCTCTGGAGATGGGCACGTGTCCACACTTCAGATCATGGGTGCAGAAGCCAAGCACTGCCGGAGGAGAAGAATTTTTTATTTTGAGCCCATCAAAGATTATTTGTGAGATGTCTTAGGGAACTTTAAAAAAACCTCGAACTTGAGTCCAGCCTGACTTTCAGCATATTGTCAGAAGAAAGAGAAGGAGAGAGAGAGAGAGAGAGAGAGAGAGAGAGGAACCAATCAAGAGCTGAAAATAACTCGAGTGATACAGAGGAGATAATACTGCTCTAGTCCTATCATTTTAAAACATGCCATTAACTAAAGTATAAGTAGCCTCCGATGGAGACCTCTGCTCCTGCGTCGTGGTCAGAGATCAATTGTGTTTCCATCCTCCAATTGAGAGCAAGGCTGACACAGGCTCAGAAATGTATTTCATCTTGATTTAGTAAATTTCATTTAACCGTCTCCATTATTTACTCAGATGCTAAGAATACATCTTTTCTTGGCCATTTGCTCTTAATTGATGAGGTGGCCATGCGTGCGGATCCAGCGGCCCTGGGATGGGCTGTCTCCAGCTTTTGATCGACTATATATGAAGTAGGCTTTTAAAACTTATAACACCCTCTCCGATGACCAGGACAGCACTTGTTATTAATGAAAAGCAGGACTGTCAGGCACTAGAAAGCAATCTAATTAAACAGCAAGATTTCCATAAAATGAGTTTGAAATCAATCGGTCGATACTGAAACCACTTAAGAAGATGTAAGTATGATAAACTGTGATTCAGCTGAAGGAGACAGAGGGCACACTGCTTGCCTTCTATTATAGACTCAACAGTCTGTATCGTCTTGAGTTTCTCAAGCCACTGTTGTCAAGAGTTATTTCTTTCTCTCTTAGAACTCAGAGGGTTCAGACAATACCTTGGTCATAGCTGTCCCTCCCGAGGACACTTTGGTACCTGTGGAGCTGAATGCAGGGGGCTGGTGGTGCCCCCAGGGTCCAGGGTCCTACTTGGCCAGCAGGGGGCTCCTGTCTGTCACCCATCTGCAGAAGCCCTGGCTTTGAACTCGGGGATTGTCTGCTGAGCTGCACAGCTGAGCCACTTGATCTTCCCTTCCTACTTCCCTTCCCTTCCCTCTTTGCGAACAGGCACACATATTTTCTTTAAGCTATTTTGTCCGCGAGGAAAGGCCAACGTGTCAGATATTTTCATTACATTTATTTTTGCCTCATAAACTCTAGAACTCTTTGTAAAAGGGAGGAAGTTTATTGAAAACGTTGATGGTGAAAGATATAAATAATACATCCAGTCCATAATGTATTCGCATAGTAAGGAGATGCCCTGAGCTGGGGGAGAGATGAATAAACACTTCCTTAGATTTGTTTCTAATTCTTGACTGACCTGTGATTGCCCGCATCTCCTGAGCTGGCCTCACCTCATGGGTCTCTTTATAACACTTTAACTTGCTTCTCTATGAAAGCGTAAATGTTGAAGACATTTATGCTATTTTAGAGAAGAAAAGTTTCTACCAGGATTAATAGCTAAGTGAAGATCACGTTGCTGAAACATCCACAACATTTTAAATTTAGAAATAGCTATTTTATTCTTCCTCAGGTCATCCCCCTCGTTAATGCCTGTTATAGGGTCTGTTTATTTAGGGTGCACTTCTGTCCCCTCTCTGGCTTCCTCGCATCTGTCCTGCAGGAGATGCAACCTCAAGGGCCACCTGGGCAGCAGTGGTACCATCAGCCCAGTCCTGGGTACCCATCCGGTCCTGGTACCATGTGGGCCTCTAGAGCTCAGCATCCCTACTGATTGTCTCTGGGTAAGTACCCTTTTCTTACTTCTACTGCGTGTTTGTTAATGTGTGTGTGCATGTGTGTGCAACTACCTACCTGCCTGCACACACCCCACACACAGGTACGCACACACATATTCTAGGTGTTTCATGCTGGGGGTGATTTCCAATGTCTGCTAATTCTGCCTGCAATGGCTTGGACTTCCATTTTTATATATTTAACTTTTGTAAAATGAGACGGTATCTATTTTGCAGGTGTTTTTGTTTCTTTCTTTCTTTATGTAAACCCAAGAGCTAGCACCTTTAAATTTCACAAGCCCTTCTTGGGTCTAATTATTTTGTGCCAGCATTCATTCAATAATCATTTTACAGAAAAAAGTTGTAACTGTGTATGGTAATGGATGTTAACTAGACCTATTGTGATCATCTTGCGACACAAAAGGTACCTGACTTGACAATAGTTCAATTTAGATTTTTGGACTTTGGGATGGTGTGAAAGTGGTACCTAGTGAGTAGTAACTGCACTTAGCCTTTGGCATTTTGATCTCTTGGGCTAGTGATGCTGGGGGTGGACAGCACTCCCAGTCACCCCGTGATCACAAGGGTGAACGACCTATACACTGACAACCACTCTGCACTCGACAAACGTTCTGTTTTCCACTTTCAGTGCAGAATTCAACAGATTATGTGAAGTAGCAACACTTCATTATAAGAGAGGCTTTGTGTCGGATGACTCTGTCCCGCTGTGTTCTGAGCAGGTTTCAGGTGGGCGAGGCTAAACCGTAGGTCAGGTGTCAAAATACATTTTCAACTTAGTGTATTTTCAACTTATGGTGGGTTTATTTGGACAGAGCCTCATCATAAGTCAAGGAAGATCCGTATATACAAATACTAAGTTGTTATGTTGTGCACTTGAGACTAAAGTACTGTTATATGTCAGTTACACCTCACTTGAAAATAAATGCCCTGAATATCCTCTAGCCTCAGGTACTGCATTCACCAAGTGCTGAAATTAATCAGGTATTGATTAAGAGCATTAATATGAGTGAAGCCCTTTGCTCAGTCCCGGAACAGCGAGAAGAGGTAGCCCGAGATGCTGTTGACACCACCGTGGCCATTTGAGGGGCGTGTCACTTGAAAGATGTGGGTCCCACAAACTCTTGGCTTGTGGGACCAGCACAAGCAACTCGTAGTTACAGAATAATACTATTGACAAAGGAGTGTGGAGAATTCCTAAATCAGTCTGGAAGTCAGGTAAGGCCGTGCAGAGATGCAGGACCTTCCCGATGGGCCTCTGCAATCAGCCAGACAGAGGGGTCGCACTCAGGAGGGGCCGTGGGGTTGGGGGTCAAGGGCAGCCTGGAGAGGGCAGGATGCAGGCCGGTCAGGACAAGGGCAGGGCCAGCACTGCAATGGTTGACGTTTAATGGTGGAGGCCCAACCGTCTTCAACATTTGTATTTTTAGCCCTGGAATCTTTCGATCAAACCTCCAGCTTATGCAGACTTCATACATGAGGGCCAGTGGCGCAGGCTGGTGGACAGGGAAGGCGTGCTCCCCTCACAGTCTCCAGTTAGGACCATTCTTCCTCCTGTGTTATAAACGCCGGTCCCTAAAGATCCATCCTCGGTCCATGGCTCTTCCTGCCAACACAGCCGCCTTGTCCCCAGGGACACCCCCCACCCCCGGTTTCACAGCCACTGTCTTGCCAAGGGCCCCTGGCTCTGTGTCCAACCCTGGCTGAAGGTCCCCCAGTGTCTCCTCCCTGCAGGCCCCCTTCCCTCAGCGTTTCCAGAACCTGATGGGTTGTGCCAGGGCCTCAATCCCAAGGCAGAAAACAGCGAGCTGCTCTGGAGAACCTCTCACCGGAATCGCATACTCTGCGGCTCAAAGGAAACCCCGCCTGGTCCCTTCCCTCCAAAGCTGGCAAGCACTAGAAGGAGGGAAACAGTGCTTGACATTATATTTTTGAGCTAGAAAACCCTGCACGGCTGAAGTGTAAGTGTTTTCACCTGTTAGGCTGAACCACAGAAACAGCTGCTTTTTCAGGTTGGAGATGGTCAGCAATGTCGTATCAGAGTATCAGCCGTTTCGCAAGCTGCAGCTCTTAGAAGGGACAGTCCACTCCCCAGCAACACCACTGCTCCGGGTCTTCTAACTGAAGCCCACGTAGGAAACTGCCTTCCCCGTGGGATTACCCAGTTAGTTGTCCTCTTTGCAGACACTCATTACACTTGGGAATAAAACAACCTTTGGCTTCTTTTCTGGAAGGTGCACAATTTTGTTAGCAAGTGAACCTGGTTCCTTGCGCTGAGCTGCGTTGGTTTTCGAGATGCTTTTCCGTCTCTGCTCCTGGCTGGGATTGTCACCATCTGTATCCACAGAGTTTACACTTATGAAAGAGATCCTGCTAATACTCAAAACAACACGAATATGGTGAAACAGCTTACGACCCTGTCCCTCCAAGCTCTTATCACTCACCTCAATCTATTCTAAAAATAAGGGAATTGTCAGGACTGATGATAAAGGCAGAGTTTTAGAGAAATGAAGAGAACTGAACTGACACAAACATAATAACATCAAGATATAAATCACAGAGTCCTTCTGCCGTTTCATTATCTTCCTCTACGGATTACTGTGGAGGCTCTGCCCACGGACACCCGTGTCAATGCGGTGTCAAAAATGGACAATCTCTGCTCAAAGCCCATCAGACAGTCTATGCTCTCATTTGGGGCCTTTGAAAAATTACATTTGCTATATTAATATATATATATATTTTTCCTTTTAGGAAAAACAAATCTATGACTCAAATTAGAATAACAATGAATGGATTTAGAGGCAAAATCAATTCTTAAGCAGATAAGCAAAAGCTTGAATACATCATGATTAAACCATATGTCTGGCACCATCATCTCTTAAGTACCACAAATCTTTACAGAGGTACAGACCCTGTGGATTCCAGGGAACCAGTGGATTCTTTCTCTTCTGTGACAGTCACATTTTTCCAAGTCTTTTAAAACAGAAAAGGTTTTATTTTATAAATATCAAAATTCTTTTAACAAAGGAACTTAATGATTTTATCTTAAGAAACATTCTCCCATCTTTTTTTTTTTTTTTTTTTTTTACAGATTATGTTCATTTAAGACTTGGGATACTTATCCATTCATTTGTAAATTCTCGCTTAACGAACATTTTTCTGAACTTTTCCCATTGTCCAGCATTGTGCTAATTTAATAGAAAAGACAAAAATTCAGAACAGTTTCTGTTGACATCAAAGAGTTTTACATTTAGAAGAGGGCTGAAATGATCAAGAGCATTGAATTATCCTACCTGTAAACTTACCTGAGAGTTAGAAAATATTTCTTTCCTTTTCCATATTTCATCCCCCAAATTAAAAATACGACTATACCATGCAACTGGTCAAGCACCCACCACGTTTTAGACGATGGCAACCTAATTATGAACAAAACTTGGTGAATGATATTAAAACTATCATAGGTTATTGCATAGTTGAATCTTTCAAGAGATATTTAAACCAAATTGCACTTATCAGAAATAATTTGAAATGTGTGTGAGGCTGAGGGGCATAAAAAATGGATATTCAGTCGAATGCTTTTGTTACTAGTAAGAGAAAGTTTCAGCATCATAGTAGGTTTAAATTTTGAGGAAAAATGTTTTTGGAGAGAAATGTAGATGTGTTTTATGAATATGAATGTTTATTTATTTACTAATTGCCCTGTATAAAGCAGAAGGTTGTTTATTGTAAGTAATTGTAGCTTGACCATATGTGTGCTTTAGTCAGAACGCTTATTCCTAAACATGATAAAAAAAATAAGTAACACACGATGGCTTTGTTTGTACCACTTGTAGTTGTCTGTCTTTGTGCTTATTCATGTATTTTTGTTAGATCTGAGGCACATACGTCTGCACATACACAGACTAGACATGGGACCCGGGAGGCACCTTGCTTTTCCCATCACCCCCGAACCACTTCTCGGTGCCCCACACCCTGGGAGCTCCTGGATGTTTTCAAGGTGACTGGAACGCACGATGCTGTGTGCTCGGGGTGTCACTACGCCAAGTCACTTAGAATGCGTCTCGCTTCTCTGTGATCCGGTGGCACCAATTCTCTGTTTACTGATTGACGCTAATTCAAACAGTTTATAATATGTCAGAATTTTTTCAGAGGTGATAGAGGAGATGCTTTGGGGAGGCTTGTGCAGCCACTCATAATTAGTGCATTAGCCCTTGTGTTGTTTGCTATTTTTGTTTCTGCAAAGGGTAAAAAACAAAACGAAACACCTGGATATATTTTTTTTAATGAAACTAAAACCTTGGTATTTACACCAAAAGCACACACAATTTAAACACACACACTGCCACGTTAACACAACGCACCAACACACATACACACACTCCTTTGTTCCAACCAGCCAACGCCTGACTTCTACAGGGGAACTGAAATAATTTATGCAACTCTATACTGGTAAAGTAAAAACAGTAATTTTACACTGTACCAATTTCCCACTGAAACAGCTCTCACACACACTTAATAATAAATAACCAAGTTGTCTGTTTTCATGTTTCACTTTATTAGGACCCACTCCTTCCATCTAAGAATGACAAGTTTCTGCCACTGTTTCAGTTATGAAGCATCATCGTGGGATTATTCATGGGCTCAACTGCATCTATCGATTTATTAAATTAATATTCACACCAGGTCTTATAACAAGCCTTCTTGATGTGATCATGAAGGAAACAATGTGACCCCTTGCTACCTTTTAGAACCAGGAAAGGAAGAGGGTGATGACGATGCACTGCAAAAAATATTTTGAAAACAAATCACAAGACAACTTGTGACACTAAAGATAATACTCTACCTGTTTTTTTTTTTTTTTTAATCTAGAAGTAAACTTTCTATTAAGGAGGAAAACTAACTTTAATTTTGTGACAGGCACCTTTTCTCTAGGTATGATTCCAGTTTGCACTTGCAAAATGACATTTTCTTGTCCTAGGGTTATATTTATCGCTTTACTAGAGAAAAGTAGTAAACTCATCATTTGTCACTTTACTCCCAAAAGGCCCGTTCTTACATATACTTATTATTATATATGCGATGTACCTTTCAAAGCCTAGATTGCTAAAATAAAAATAGTTTTATAAATATGATACCAAAGCTTTTATCTTGGCTCAGTAAGGAGTTCAACAGTGAAAAGACTTTCACAAAAACAATGCTTATTTCACGCATTTCCAAAATCCTCTGAAAATATACTTTTTTGGGTAATCCTTTAAATGAAAGTTTCAAAAGAGGAAGAACACAGACTGAATTTCCCTCTGAAGTCAGGACAATCTGGAACCCTCTTCAGAAAAAAAAAACCTGACATGTCAGTAATATGTCTTAATGTTTCGCCACCTGTTGTTCATTTGTCAAAGGAAATTTGAGACTTCTGAACTTTTATATAAAATATTGAATTTCAAAATTCATAAATAAACATGCATAGCAACATATTTACTATTTCCTGGAAGTGTAGAATGTTCATATCTAGAAATGTTTAGATAAGAATCCTGTCCGCTACCTGAAGTCCAGACCGTCTCTTTTCCACATACTACTGTCTGAAGAGCTGTCAGCTACAGGCGTGAAGCCCCAGCTCCTGACTTTTAAACCATTTCAGGATCCTCTTGGTGCCCCACCCACAAAAGGGAAATAGCAAGAAAGCCTTCTTACGTTTCTTAAAACAATGTAATACATGCAGGCAGAAGGCACAGAGAAGTCATGGGATTTGGCAAGGTCACACAGCACAGCAGTAGAAGTTTGGTAGGAACTGAATTCCAGGTGGATTTGTAAAGTCGTGCGAGGATGTCAGGCACCTGTCAAATGTGTAACTAAGGAAGGAAGAAAGCAGTAGAGGGAGGGGGAGGGGGAGGGGACAGGAAAAAGATAGGAGGGGGAAGGGGAGTGGGGGAGGGCGGTGGAGGGAAAAAGGACTAGCAGTCTGTGTCTCCCATCAGCCCCCCCAACAGGGCTCACAACTCCATGTCAGGGCAGGTAACAAGAATCACAGTGTAAAACTGCCCGACTTTTATTTCTGCCTTTCCAAGCTATTGGCTCCTTCACTAATAATCGGGATTTATTACCGGACCCATCTGCTGCCTCTATAAGGTCAAAAGGTAAACCACAGGCACAGCCGATGTCACCATCAAAGGGGCTGGTGGCAAATGGAGCCTGACAAGTGTACTTTTAAAGGAATATTGTGGCAAGAGCACTCTGAGCATGAGAGTTAAGCTGATAAAGAAAATAAAACCTAAAATACTAAAAAGATGTCAAGTTTTAACCCATTCATCCAAGTGATGGAGTCCAGCTGTCACTCTTGTATCTGAGCAGCAGTCAGAAAGAAGAATGGGTCCCAGGAAACGCAATCTGGTCCATCTCTGTATCCTGTGCACCACAGTTAACTGTAATCCTGGGACCACTCCCAGCACAGACGCCCAACAAGCGTGACACGGAGGAGAGTGAGATGAACGTGCAGCCACTCTCCAGCTTCTCAGTGCTATCTCAGACTTGGGAAAAATGGGTTTTCCTTTTTGCTATCTAATTGTAAGACCTCACTTCCCAGGAGGAAGTTTGGGATGTTGACCAGATAGTCTGGTTTTTGTAAGTGTTGTGAGACTGAGACATTTTTGACAGTGAATTTTTTCCCACATATTCAAAAATGTCGAAAGGATGCAGTCAGGGCTGAACCTTCCAGATGATTCTGTTTGTGTGTTCTTTACCAATTTCCAGTCAGGAAACTCCTTTTCCCTTTTCATTTCCAGCTGAGAATGAAAAGCAAAAAGGGAAGAGAGCCTGATGTAAGAGCAGGCTCCCTCTTTTCCAGTGGAGATGAAGAATTTACCTCACAGTTTGAGAACAAACTAGAAATCAAGAAAGAATGTCTTGCTTTGTCCCAGCTAATGCTTTAAAGGGGTTATCTCCTTTTACACAGCATCCCCAGAAACAAGTTGCAGGTTGCTAACAACTCATGTAAATTCTTATCATTCCTCTACTCTCTGGATCATTCATTGCTGGCATCATTTTCTTTTGTCTTTCCATTCTCCATACCAATAACTCAACAGATAGACATTTGTAGCACAGATATGAAGACTGAACCCCAAGCATCCCATAAAATATTGATAGATCACAGGGCCCTGCCCCCTTGGGCTCACCTGACCCCACCTCCTCTTCAGGTGCTGCTTCTACCCAGAGGTATTCTCATTCTGAGTGATGTTATCAGGACCGGGCACACTTATTTGCCTCTTGGTTGTGGCTAGTTACGTGTCTACCTTGTAGGATGGCAGCAATGAGTAAACTTTTGTCCTTACGGTGGGGAAATGAGGAAGAAATACTCAGTTACGCACAGTAGCTTGTACCACAGCTTCAACATTTCAGGGTTATTATGAGGGTTAAATTCTACATGGAAAATGCTTAGCTCAGGGGCCGGCACATTGCAATCATGCAACAATGGCGTGTGTCTGTAACAGGACTGGTCCATTTTAAGGTCTTTAAGATTTCCTGGATCGTGTCTAATTATCGTTTATACCCCACCTAGATCTTGACTCATTTCTTGCTTCACAGGATCAATAAACATTAGTTTTGTCTCCCTTTTCCCATCTGTGATTCCACTTTTTCTTATCTTGCTTCCACCTGGACTTGATCAAGAAATATTCATAAGCTGATTAATTTGAATTATTACCACATAGAAAGGGGGAAGGTCATTTTATAGCCACCTTGATGAGTGGCCTCCTTCCCACCTCCTCTTGCATTGCCCCCCACCTGCCTTCACCTGCAAATGCCCTCACACTCAGGGGCTTGCAAGGATCTGATGGTTCCAGATAAAGAAGCAGGCGTGTCTCTTTGTCAACTGTTTTCTCACCCAGAGGTCATCTCCTCAACAGCACTTAGGCTGGTCAGCCTTTCTAACTTTACACATTTTAATAAGCTGTAGTGGTGACTCATTGTGACGTTTGTTTCCATAATGACTAGTGATTTTGAGTATCTTTTCATGTGCTTATTTGCCATCCACGGATCTTCTCTGAAGAACTAATTTCTACTTTTCCAAGAGAGAAAAACATGTGCCCCTACCCATGTCTGTAGATGATTTGTTGTTACGGACAGAATTGGAGACAGCCCAGTCCAAAAGGGAATGGAAAGCCAAGTGGATACATCCTTACCATGAAACACTGCTCAGCAATAAAAATGCATCACCTGTTGGTAAGTGCAACAGCATGAAGGAATCTCAAAATAATTATGTTGAGAGCATAATCATGTAAGAAGCCAGACAAAAAGGAGTACCTTTAGTGTGATTCCATGTATATAAGTTTCTACAAAATTAAAAACTAATCTATGGTAAGAGAAAGTTCCCTGGTGATAGAGATGAAGACAGACGGGGAGTGGAGGAGGGGTGACAGCAAGGACAGGAAGTTCTGGGGGACAGTGGCTACAGGGCTATGTCCACTTGTTCACTGTGATGATGGTTTCACCAGCATGTACATGTATCACAACCTATCAAAGTGGATGCTATGTCAACTATACCTCAACAAAGCTGTTAAAGACATAACAATCTCCGCAAATCATTATGCTACACACGGAGAGTTAATACGGTATTATATGTCAATCACATCTCAGTTTAAAAATACAGCCATCCCTAAAACAAAAGTCATGAGGGGGCACACAAATGGAGTGGTCCTACTTTCTTTTTCAAAACGTGAGCCACGTGTCCTTCTATTTCGTATTGCTTCTCTTTAAGCCCACTGCCTTTCCCCACCTGCTGCTCACTAAGGCCAGGCTGCAGGGTAATTGGGGCAGCCCGGCCTGAGGCAGGGGGAAGCGGCCCCTGCACTGTCGCGGGCCCAGTGTAGAGACTGCCAAGGACTGTGCAGATCCGGCAGGGAAATACTGATTTTGTCATTGTCCCCTGTCTTTTCTCCTAGGTGAGGAGGTATGTGTTTGCGGGCACTGCCCAGGGCAGGACCCCTACCACAGACGGCAGGCAAGTCCTCAGAATGGTTTCTCGTGACAGAGACCGCCGAGGAGAATCTAGAGAACCAGGG